>NC_143255.1:34745750-35050000 GCF_984573655.1 Nuphar pumila
CAATCTTGACATAATTGAATGCATCTAGATTGAAAAGAGGAAAAATTGTTCTAGAAACTCCAACTCCAAGAGAACCAGGACCTGATTTAAACACAAAAGAGAATACACAGAAAGGTTTAAAGATTGGAGGATCATTGGACAAGTTTGTAGCAAACAAAATGCCTAAGTTTACCCCTCTCAAACAGTCAAACTTGAAAACCGCAATGGATAAACAAGCAAGACAAAGAATGTGCACAGCAATTTCAAGGGTTTTTTTATCATGCTGCAATCTCATTCAATGCAGTCAGGTCTCCCTATTTTCATGAGATGTTACAAAAACCTCTAAGCAGAAAGAAAATTGTGAATGATGAAATAAAAAAGATTGAAAGATCTTTAAAAGAGTTTACAGAGTCATGGAGCTTAACTGGTTGCACAACCATGGCTGACGGTTGGAAGGATAATGCGAGCATAACATTGATCAACTTCTTGGCTTATTGCCCAAAAGGAGTATATTTTTTTAGATCCGTTGATGCATCTGATATTGTTAAAGATGCAAACAATCTATTTAAGATGTTAGAGCAAGTGGTGCTTCATGTCGGAAAGGAGAATGTTGTGCAGGTTATTACATTGTTTCAACTTTCAACTTTCAAACCTTTTAATTGATAATTGTTTGCATTTTTCAATTTTCAGTTTTCTCTTTCCTGCTCCAATTCAATATATGGCATAATAATTGTTATCTTTTAATCATTTTTCTACATTTTAATTCTATATGTTAATGTTTACATTTTTCAACTTCTCCATTTCTTATTTGCAAGTGATCACTGATAATGCAGCAAATTTTGTTGCTGCTGGAAGAATGTTGGAAAAGGATTACAATTTATTTTGGACTCTCCTTGCACCGCCCATTGCTTGGATTTCATCATTGAAGATATTGGAAAGATGACAAGGATGAAGAAATGCATAGATAGGGCAATGAGAATAACAAAATTTATATACAACCATACGTTGTTGCTACACATAATGAGGAATCATTTTACCAACAAAAGGAATATTTTAAGACCTGAAGAAGCAAGATTTGCAACAAATTTTATTTTGCTTCAAAGCTTACTTGGACATAAAGCTGCCTTGAGAAAGATGTTTGTACATGATCAATGGGTTAATTCTCAATTCTCAAAACTTGCAGGAAAGACAGTTCAAGAGATCATCATGGATACATGCTTTTGGAAGACAGAAGTTGGCCTAGTAAAATCTATAGAACCTCTACTTCAAGTCTAGCAGTTGGTGGATAGTGACGATCAACCAAAAATGATGTACATATATGAGGCAATGGATAGGGCTAAAGTGAAAATTAGAGATATCTATGGTCGAGATGAAAGGAAGTATAAAGTTCATTGGAATTTGATTGACAAAAGATGGGAGGACCAACTCCACCACTATCTTCATGCTGCAGGATATTTTTTAAATCCAGCATTTCAATATCCACCTGAATTCTCAAAGGTAAAAACAAAAATCTATCTAGTTATCAGATAAATGTTTTTATTTTTCATTAGTATTTCACTATGTCACATAGGTGCGGGTGTGGCGATACGGCACTTTAAAAAAACTTGGGTGCAGGAGGGTATATATATATAATCTCAGAGAGACCTGGCTCTGTATACCCAGACTGATTCAAACCTGGGTTTACTTTGACCTAGGTCTGAATCCGACCAAGTCAAAGCAAACCCAACAGACCCAGGTCTAATTCAGACCTAGGTTTGCTTTGATGCAAGACTGAGTCTGACTTGGTCAGAATAGGTCCATGTCCAATTCAGATCTGGGTTGCTTTGACCCAAGTCTGAATCAAACTTGGGTCTAAACAGATCCGACTGATCTGGGTCAGCTTAGACACAGGTCTGATTCAGACCTATGTTGAAACTGATCCGGATCTGAATAATTCAGACATGACTTTACCCAGATCTTATCATAACACCTGGTTTGTGCAAGGTGTTATAAAGGACATTAGAAAAAGAGAACAAGAAAAAACATGAGAGAGAAAGAAAGAAACAGATCCAGATCCGAATCTGGCCCAGGTCTGAATGGACCCAAGTCTTATGGCCCAGGTCTGAATGGACCCAAGTCTTATAAGACTTGGGTCCATTCAGACCTTATCATAACACCTGGTTTGCGCCAGGTATTATGAAAGACTTTCGAGTCTTCAACATTAGATGGAGTGAAAGAGAGGGAGTTCCGTCGGGTACCCCGCTGACGCTGCATATGAAGGAGGAGCAAGATATCTCCCTCCAGCACTGACAGAAGAAGAAGAGGAAGAGAGGAAGCCAGGTACACATCCCCTCTCCTCCTCCTCTCTCTCTCTCTCATCCTTCTTCTTCTCATTCTTCCCTCTCTCTGGTTTCGTTTCTCCCCTCGCTTGATTCCCCCCCCCCCCCTCTCTCTCTCATTTCCCCCTATCCCTATTTCCCTCTGGTTTTCCCTCTCATTTTCCAAACAAGAGAAAGGGGGAAGAGGGGAACCGAGAGAGAGGGAAATAGAGAGGAGAGAAGACGAGAGAGAGAGAGAGAGAGAAGGAAAAGAAAGATAGTGCGAGAGAGAAGGGAGAAGATGAAATGGCATGTGGGTAGGCAACCCTCAATCTCTCTCTGATGTGTTTGCCGCAGCCACATCGCGTCGACGCAGGTGCAAGGGCCCTTTTGCCGAGTCCCTGTGACATAGGTATTTCATTATTTCTATTAATATGTTGTTGACATGATGGCTTGATGTTTTTCTCAGCATCTTGAGATTCGACGTCGCTTGAAGCAATGCATTTTGCGCCTAGAGCATAATCAAAAGAAAGCAGTGTTTGCAACACTTCAGGTACTTTTTTTGTATAACTTCAAAATTCAAAGTATATATTATATTGTAACATGCAGACATTCAATTATTCATAAAACATTAATATGAAAATTATTTATTGATTTCATAATTTTCTTTAGATCAAAGATTTTACACGTGCTACCTCAGATTTTGGTCAAACTTTGGCAGTGAAGACTAGAAATAAAGAACTACCAGGTGCATAGCTATTGTGTTAGTAATTTTATATTGATATCAATTTTTCAATTTCCACCAAGTATGTAAGTTGTAACTTGATGGTTGTTCCATCGTTTCATAAAAATATTAACTTATAATTAATTATTTATTTTTTAGCAATATGGTGGGAAGAACATAGAGGATGTACTTCGGAATTGCAAAAAATTGCATGCATCCTTAGCCAAACTTGTTCCTCCAGTGGATGTGACAGCAATTGGAGCACATTTGACCAAGTGCATACAAAGAGGAGCAATAGGTCGCAGAAAAAACGATTGAATGATCTAGTTTATGTTCATTACAAATTGAAACTGAGGGAGAAGCAAGTCTTGAGTGTTGGAAATTCCAACCTTGTGTCACTTGGCAATATTTTCTTAGACAATCCAATTGACTCTTGGATCAAACAAGATGTGGAAAATGGTGTGGCTGGTGAAGTGTTTCTTATTTGCTTATTTTATCAATTTAAGGATTTAAGTGTATAATACATTATTACATTAATAATTTAATATGTTACCCTTTTGTTATATAATGAACATTTTAGGAGCATCTTTGAAAAGTGAAATATTTATTATGCTTTTCTTCTCTTACAAATGTAGGATGATGATTCTCAACAAGAGAATATGGACATGGAATTGGTAAGGTAAATAATGAAAATCAAGAGAATGAAGATGTTGGTTCATCAGCACAAATGCATGCTACTAATGACAATGAGAATGAGGGCTCAGTTGAGATGATCAATTTGGTGTCCAGTGGAGTTGATGGAGAAGATGATGATTATCATGATTTGTACTCTTAATTCCATACATAGATCCTTTTTTTTAGACTTTGAATCTTTGTCTGACAATTTGACATTTTAACTAGTGGACTTTGATTATTGATAGGACACAATTACAAAGGATGAGATCTAGGAGCTGGGACTAGGAGTTATGACTTTTAAGATGATGGCTTCGTTTTTGGGTTTTTGACATTGTGCATTATGCCATTTTGGTGCTTCCATTTTTAAATTGTGACAGGCTGATTGCAAACTTATCTAAAATCCAAATTCTGGAGTTCTGAACTTGTGAAGTTGTGAAATGTGAAACAAAAATTGAAATTTCGTGTATGCTTCTTTTAGTTTATTCTGTTATGTTATGCATTAATTGCATTTCATGATTTTCAATTTTTAATTCATAATGCTCTTAGAAATTATTAGAACTTAGAAAGGTAGTGATTACTAGTTTACTTGTTCATTTTTTACTAGTTTTATTTCTGTCAGTGTAGCTTAATTATTCATTTCATTATTGTTCATATGTGCAGCTATGAAGCTTATTTTATTTTTTAGGCAGATATTTTGTAGTTTCTATTCTTTGATGCTTTAATTTAGTGAATTTGTTGCTTGGAGTTTGATTATTTGCATTCAAAATGTAGAAAATATAGTGTTATATTCAATATTTAAAGTATTATTTAAAAAAAACACAAAAAATTAGGTCCTAACCCGTCCGAATTACCAAGTCAACCCACGAGTCAAGGGTCGGGCGATCTGATTCTGAGTCACGGGTTTGCCAACTATGATGCAAACAAAGAGGTGGAACAACTTCTAATGAATTCAGAGAGCTAAGAACTAAGACAACTGAGTTTAGTTGCTTGAGTACCCAAGCACCCACCAAAATCTCCCAGGATCTAGACAGAGACCAAGAAGATATAGAGCAACGAATACAATCCCTAAGAAAATTTATTCAAAAGGAAAATGCTAACTTCCAGCCATGCCCAAGAAAAATGCGAAAAAATCCTAAATGTCGTCTCAAAGCAAAAGAACATTAGAAAGTTGCAGATAAAGTGTTTTTATGCATCCTAGACATAGAACGTCGCAAGAATAGAAATTCTTAGGAATATTAATTTTGGTTACTATCACACACATCAATCCCTAACATGAACATATGAAAATCCACCAGTGACAAAACATTATTCACCATTGCCTCAACTTACCCACTATGCAGATCCACATGAAAACAATGGTCTCAGTTGCAACAAGAGAGAAGAATTTTATGATTCAATTACTCGAAAGAAAGGGATTTTCTTAGAAGTTATGGGCATAATATAATTCGCAATGAAAGATGAGGGAGGATTACAATAAGACTAACCCAAGCTGTGTTGAATTTTTCATGAAATCCACTAAGGAGCAAAGATGGCATGGTGGCACCAAAGAGGAAGTGTGGAGGCAAATACTGATTGGCTTTCACAAGATTGAACTCTAAAAGCTTACACAAACTTTTCAAGAGGAAAAAAAAAGGATACTGAAAGTAGAGACAAATATATATATATATATATATATATATATATATATATATATATATATATATATATATATATATATCATTAAAAATTAAAAATAGGAACTATAAAGGTGATAACCAAGAAAATGTAATATCTAACAAATCATTGATAATGCAGAAAATATCATAAACACAATGAGGAAACTGTCAACTCAATGACAAACTACATGGCATAGAATAGCTATAGGAGGAGGCCGGAGAAAATTGGAAGAAAGCAGTTACCCTGATCAGAGAGATAAATGAATAATCTTCGTGATGAGAAGATACTCAACAAAAAAAATGAGTTAGATAGAGGTATCCTTGCAGTTGGACCAAAAAAGAACACTAGAAAAACAGAGATTAAGTGGAATCTCAGTCAGGATGTTACTCAAGGTTTAAGAGACAACACAGTAGACGATGATAACTGAAGGGTGGCAGCAACAAAGTGAAACCATTATGGGGGCGTTTTCTTGTCACGGAAGAGGGTGCCACGGCACCTCTTCCATGAACTCGTCTTCAGCTGAAAAGGAATCGGACCCCCCCCCCACCCACCCCCCCACCCCCATGGGAAACATTTCCACTGAAAGGGGGGGTCCAGCGTTGATTTAGGGCACCCTTTCCTCGTGGAAAGGGAACCCGACTTTTATGTTGCCACTGTGGGCCCCGCAGAAACGCATCGACAGGCATGCATTTCTGCAGAAATCCCCAGCTTTCCGCGGCACACAAACGCCCCCTATGACTGAAGAGCTGAAACCATTGACAAGATGCACAAATGGATACTTTTGCAAGCATGACCATAATAAGGCATAAGAAAAATGACAAAGATCAGCACCAATGATTTAAAATTTACATCATTTGAAAACATAGTTGAGCTAACGCAAAAATTCATGGGAATGTCAAACATGGGCAAAGAGAACGGCCATCTTATGGCCTGGAGAGAGAAACTAGCCCCAAAATAAGCATGATAGTATATGAAATTGCAGAAGTCACACAACTATAAGCCCTTCCAGACTAGCATTGCATGAAATAATAGGGGCCTTGCAAACCAAAAGAAAGAGCTGGTATAGATGGCGCTGGTTAATGTATTAATTTAGTCCAGGTAGAAGAGTTGTAATCTGTAAACCCCTCCGACGAATAAAATAAAATAAAAACGAGAGACAGTTCCCCATTTGGGGGAACTGCCTCTTCGGTAAACCGAAGGGGGAGAGGATAAACCTCACCCCCCACAATCCGCGAGAGGGGTGAGGCTTATCTTCACCCTGCGTGAGGGCTATAAAAGCCCTCACGCAGCCCCTCCACCTCGTATCAAGCGAACGGCAGAGGGAGAGAGGAAGCGGCAGAGAGCGAGGGAGAGAAGAAAAAAAATTAGGGCTTATCGGAATCTAGCCGGCGACGAGGAGGTAAGACTCCTCCCCTTCTTCTTGTTCTTCTTCTTCATCTTCTTCTTTTCGTTCTCGAAAAAAAAGGGGGCCGACAGACATGGCTGCCGGCGAGCTCGTGTTAAACGAAAAAAAAAACAGAGGGTTATGAGAAAGAGAGAGAGCGAGAGGAGGAGGGGGCCGGCCCCTCTGCCACAGGGAGGAAGGAGGGAGAGGGCCGATAGCGGCCGACCCTCTGCATGTGTAAAAACGGAAGGGGCAGAGCCCCTTCCGTTTTTTGGATTTTTATGGGGGACCGACTTGGACTGGGTGTGACCCAGACCGAACCGGGTCGGTGTGGGCGGGACCCCGACCGAGCCTGCCGGTCTGGGTTGCGCCCAGACCGAACCAGGGTCGGGTCGGACCGAGTTAGAAAAAAAATGGTCAAACTGGTTCAGGCCGAACCAGTTCTAGTTGAGTCGGTTCAGACTAAACTGGTCTGAACCGAACCGGGTTAGATCAAACCGGGTCAGACCTCGGTAGGTCTCAAGTACATTTGGATCTGATCTGGACAGATCAAAACAGAACTAGATCCAAAGAGATATGGGTCTAGATCTAGAACAAAATTGGATCTGATTCAAATCAGTTCTGGATCTGGATCCGGTTCAAATCAGTTCTAGATTCAGATCGGAATTGGATTTGATTGGATCAGTTTTGGATCTAGATCAGAATTGGGTCTAAATCCAATCAGACAGTTTTAGATCCAGATGAGTTATAGATCTGGATCCAATCAAACAGCTTTGGATCCAGATAAACATTGGACCTAAATCGGGTTGGGATTATTTTCGAATTTTAAAAATAAATAAAAAATAACCAAAATACCATTATGAGTACCCGAGATCCATTTCAGTAAAATGGGCATAACATTGCACTCCGAACTCAAAATTGAGGTTTGGTGCATTAGACTCATATCACAGAGAAGAATCTATCAGTCCACTGGTTTTAGTCAAATCAAGAACACAAAAATTGAGGTCTCACAAGTCAATTCAGGAGGGGTATTTTGGTAATTTTATTAAAGTATATAAGGTTTTGTGCATTTATACAAACATACTTATGTAATGACTAGATTCTACTGTCAGAGCACCTTGAGACTCGATTGCAATTAGAGCACAGTATTCGCATTTGAGGTAAAAATATTATAAATAATTTTAGATGTGAATAAACATTTTTCCTTGGCATGTTATTGTAATGTCGTTAATTAGCACGATAGCTTTTGAGTGAGAACATGATATGTATTGAATAATCATGCATGATATTCTGAGATGATTGCATACACATATGAGTTGTAATATACATATTAATTATGGTATGTTATGCATATTAGAAAGATATTATGTTTGTGATAGCATATCAGTGTGATTAATAATAACATGCATTGTAATGAAATTGTGTTTAGATTGGAGTCTCATTTATTCTATTCATGTTGTATGCATGAATATATTGAGATTAGCATGCATAACCCTTTAAATCCCGAAAGTAGCGACATGTGATAAGGGTTACCTAGTTCGCGGCCAGTGTGTAGCCACCATAGAGAGTGAACCGTCAGTGATTTAACTATGTGAAGACCCTACATCGTTGTGTGCTTAGTATGAGATAAGTATGAGTCTTAATGTCATCATGAGATTAAAGAATGAGAATCGGCGTGATCATTTCATGATATCACTCATGAGAGAACGAGTGAAACACGAGTTTGAGAATGTGGATCTATGTGTTGAACTTAGTCTATGACTTAGGGTTAGACTCACACAGTGTTTGGGGACTCTAGAGGACCATGGATGATTGAGAACCATCATGGTTAGGATGTAGCATAAACCATACCGAAATTGAGATTGAGCCTGACCTCCCGGCTAGCTACCGACAAGGTTTCTTTTTTGTTTCACTGCAGTGTTTGGTAGTCCAAAGATCACTGAGAGTGTATGGTTCATTGTCTGACCAATATATAGAATTGAGGTGTTCTACGCGGGTTGTTACGCCCATATACGACTATGACCGGTATAGTCGACCTAGGATTAGTTTGGTGTATTAGAAAGTTTAAGAGAGTGAATGAGAGATAATTAAAATATACAAACTTGTATAGTGTGTCAAAAACTAAATTAAGACTAGGAGCTTAGAGCTCGTTACAGTTGTAAGTTTAAGTGTTTATCCTCCTATTTAATTACAATTATAGGTTCCAAGCACATTAGTACAGACAGGACTTGATCGACTTATTCTTCAGCAGAGTATTTGGTAGTTTTTACTTTCATGTCACTGAAAAATAATGTATTTGTTATTTTCTCTTGTTACGAATGATGAACATTGTGAAAAAAAAATGAGTTACTGAATGATAATGAAAAAAAAAAAATTAGCCATGTTTCTTTGTGTGAACTCTGTACTCTTTCCCTCTGAGAAGTAATACCAACCGAACTTGGACTCCCGAAGTCTCAGGTGAGGGTGTTGCATAATCACTAAGTCATTGACAACGGGTGCAAAGAACAAGAACAACAACAAGAAGCAACCAAATGACTTCAGACTACAACAGCACACATCAAAAAGCTTTTGAATGGGAGGAAAGGCAACCTAAATGCCAAAGCAAAAAAAAATCATGTAGGAAATAGCTCATAAAACCTCATGAACAATGGCAAGTGGCAACAGAGGTACAATCTCAGCCTTTAAAAAATTTACACTAAGGACAATCTAAATGCACATATATGAAAGAAAAAGAACATCACAGGAACCAAACACATTCCACGAATAAATAGCTTCATGAACAAACAACTTCAAACACAATAAGCAACCCTCTAACATTACCAACCTACAACAAAACAGCCATTTTTAAGCAAGAAATCCTTCAAAAGCCATGTAACCAAGTAGGGATGGCAGTGGACCTCCCTGTCTCAAAATCCTGCACTCCATCCCTGCCTCCATCCCCTCACGGGTTTTGATTTTAACCTCCATCCCTGGTCCAAACCGGGCGAGGCGGGTGGGGCCCGTTTCCCCTAGGTCCACTGCCATCCCTAAAGAAGGATGGGGCGGGGAAAGGCAGGATCGGAGAAGGGGCGGGGAAAAGAGTAAATCAATCCCAGCTTCCATCCTCGCAAGGGTTTTGATTTTAACCTCCATCCCCGGTCCAAACGGGGCGAGGATGGGCGGCGCCCCATTTCCCCCTTGTCCACTGCCATACCTATAACCAAGTCTCAAAAATAGGAAAAAAAAATCCAGAAAATGCAACAGTTAGTAAACTAACCAAACCATGTTTTAGGCCACAAACATATACACCATGGAAAACAAGATTCAATTCAAACAAAGAATCCACAGAATCTAAATCTATCAACAAACCATTTTTGGCGAGCAAAAGCTACTAAAGTACAACAATCAATCGAAACCATGAACAGAAAATACTACAAACAAAATAATGATTAGATGCAAGCAAGGAACATACTATCAAGGTAGCTAGCAAGAGAGGTGGAGAGGAATATTTCGTCCGCGCTCGCCCACGACATCGCTTCTTCGGTTCGACTTCGAGTTTCTCTCCTCCAGAAAACCGTCCCTACTCTCAGTTCCCAGCAGAACCCCAACAAATGGCATTGGCAGCCTTGTCTACAAATGCAGCACCCCGCTTGATCCTAACCCTAAGGATCTCCCAAGGCAATCAAACGAATGAATACCACATGAAACCGTAAACCCTAAACCTAATCACTAATCAAACGCATAATACTTCCAATATATGTCAGAAAATTACTGCAAATCTCACCAAAAACAGGAACAAATTAACCGAAAAAAAAACAAAATTTCCGCCAAAACCTTGGTTTTACAAGATTGGATACCCAAAAATACGATTTTTTCCCACATGGGTGATCCAAAAACCGTGTTTCGGAGACACATGGTTTCTGTGACGCATGGACCAAGAACCGAAAGGATGCTCTGAGCTAAAGGAGATCGAAGCCCACCTCCATCCGTCTCCTGGAGGAACAATCGTGGATTAAACGGATCATCTAGCGATTCCTTGGTGGATCGTCCCTCTCTCTCTCTCTCTCTCTCTCTCTCTCTCTCTCTCTCTCTCAGGCTCAACTGCTCATGCAAGCTCCGTTATGCGGACCCATACCTTTTAGGTTAACATAGTGACAACATTTTTTCGTAAATATCGACCTGCCAAATTCTCGTGATAAATTGAAATTTTTATTCTTCTTGTATTGTTAGCAAAAAACAGAAAAAAAATAAAAAATAAAAATAAAATCTTTTTAAATTGTTTTTAAAAATAATAAAAATAAAATTGAAAATGAAAATTAATTTCTACCGTTTTATCAGAAAATATTGATCTGTCGATCTTGCGTTTTTTTTTCTTCACATTTTTTTGAAAAACAACACCAATACTTGTTATTATGGTGTGAAAATCATAGTTGCATAAAACTCTATTTTTCCGTAGGTATCTCATTTTTCCGTATACCAGTACCTAGTAAAAAATGCCAAGAAACTTGCTTCTAGACGCATATTAAACTCATCCCTTAGAAATATCAAACATGGTTTTAAATATAGTAGTGACAAACATTAAAATTAAAAAGGGAGATACGTGAAAAAAAACAAAGCAATTGGAGTGAACTTTATTGATGCCTATTAAAGGAAAGGAGTTTACAAAGCTAACTTGCCTTTCACTTCATGCATTTTTCCTGACTGAAATAGGAGAAAGGAAAATTTTGTTTTGCGTGACTTTGTTCATCTAGTTTGATGGTGTCTACTTGCATCGTATAAATTGCAATGTATTGAAAATGCCATTCTGTTTATGTGATTTTAGGAAAAGAAAGCACTATTATCCCATTACATGATTTTATGAGTCTTTTAGAGTCTTTTTTTTTTATTTTATGGTCCAATCGGACAATAGTTTCATTTGAAGTATGGTTTTACCTTCATAACGGATGTTCAAATTAGTAAATATCGAGGATATTGAGAATTTTAATAAAAAGGTGCAGCCCCTTTAATAAATAATAAAAAAATTATGTACAATAAAAAAATAGTAAATATATATGAACCCAATTAGCAAATAAAGAGGATATTAAGAATTTAAGAAAAAAAAGTGCTACCATTTTAATAAATAATAGAATTTTTATATATATAAAAAAAATAGAACCTCATTTGGAGACTTTGCCTAGGGCCTCAACTTCTCTTGAGCCTCCCTTCTTAAATAAGGGAAGACATTAGCTAATAGGACCATTGCAGCTCCTCCTATACCGTTCTTATATATGTAGATCTAGCTTACTTCATTAAAACGATCAGCAAACTTCTCATTTTCATTGAGACCGGAGGTTATTTTTTTTCTTCAATTTAAACCTGATTTTTGTACCTTCATATCAATTTTATATTTGAGATTTGAGAAGACCTACAAGATATATTGTTCATAGTTGCATAGACTTTTTCACAAATTCTTGCAAGAGGATCCCTTTATGTCATTGACCTTACTAGCTTAAGAGTGTTCTATATTTTTTTCTTTATTTGATTATTGTTTTAAAACACTTTGCTTTCAAATATATATTTTGCATTTACATGTAGCTCGAGACATTGGCCCATTGCTATAACTATTTATTTTGAATTTTAATGTTTTTGCTTTTCTTAGTGTTTCTTGTATCATTGTATATATGATATCATTATTCTTGCAACATAAATGATGAATTCTACTTTTTAAAAACTCGTACCATCATCAAGAAAGTCATGTACCAAAACCTAGTATCAATGTCTACTAGAAACTCGTACCAAAATTTTTCAATAAAATTATATTAAAAACATTTAAGGGCCTTGCATACTCGTATCTCCTATTATTTCCTGTCTCTGGCAACTTTGGTGAAAACTCAAGTCTCGTTACACATCAAGAAGTACACCAACAAGCTTCAGCTTCAAAGCAAGGGGTGCAGATTGAACTTATGGCATCCTTTTAGTTAGGGCTGTCAATGGGTCCCCAACTATTAGGGTATACCCAAGCCTACCTAAATAACAATGTGTGGGGTCCAAGTTAGGGTTCGGGTTTTGCCAGGTCACTAAAATGAAATGTCAAACGTGAATTCATATAATTTAAGAACTTTATTTTTACTTGAAATACATATAAAACACTTGGATCAGATTGAGTACCCAATAAAAATCATAACCCAAACCCAGTACTCATATTGCTCGGGTTGGGTTTGGGTCAACACAAATATTATTTGGGTCAACTTTTTTTATACCCATAGTCGAGAATTCACATTCGAGCCGGGTCCGGTACCCAGTACAAACCCGACCCGTCGACAGCCCTACTTTTAACTAGATGACAGTAGCGAGTGGCCCCTACCACATTAGCAAAGAATTTGTGGGTTAAACATTTTTAGGAGGTGCACCACCTTTTCAGAGGTTGACGAAGGACCTATTGCTAGGGTAAGCTTCCTTTCCATCTTTTTTGATGATTTTGTTCATAATTTCATATGCTTTAAACTTATTTGAAGTCATATCCTTGCATTAATTACAGATCGATATAAACAACAAAAAATGATCGTATTATTCTTGTAAAATGACACATTATTCGAAATGTCTCCTCTATATCCAAAATCTTTGAATTTTTACTTTTTAAGACATTTTTTTTCTTTCACAAATATGCTACCATCTTAGCAATTCATTTTAATTTGTGAATGTCACTCAAAATGTGTGAACCTCATTTAATTAAATACTTCTAGTGCACGTTCACGACCTTCCTAAATAATTGTTGTGAATGTTCCCTAAACGTGCGAACCTTATTTAACTATATTTTTTGATGAACGTTCACAAATATAATACAATCTTTGTAAATAATTTATGTGAATGTTTTCAAATTGTGCAAGCCTCCTTTAATTATATTTCTCAAAGTATATATGCAAAAACAATATGGCCTTCGCAAATCATGTTTGTGAATATCCCTAAAATATGTGAACCTCCAGTAACTAAATACTCTCGAAGTACATCCACAAATATAATATAACTTTTACAAATCATGTTTGCAAATATTCTTAAAATATGTAAATCTCCTTGAACTAAATACTCCTTATGTATGTTTGCAAATATTATTAAAATATGTAAATCTCCTTGAACTAAATACTCGTTCGCAAATATAATATGACCTTAAACTAAACCCGTATGTTCAAAGAACAAATCCACCCTAGGGTTCCTCATCATAAAAAAAAAGAACAAAATCCTTGTCATGAACCTTTTTTTAACATCTTGAGCAATAAACCTAGCTTAACAAATAAAAGCATGTTTTTACACCGATGGGTGGCTCCAGTGGCAACAGGCATAGGGAGAAGGTGATGACCCCTTCATCCCAGGTTCACCGACTGTGCAAGGGCTTGGGTGTCGATGATCCCACCCGGGGTTTACTTTGCAGGGGGCGAAGCCCATTAGGTAAGGTGAGGGTTCCTCATCATAAAGAAAAAACATTTTTTTCTACAGACACTCAAAGATTGTTAATGTTTGGCATTTCCAAAGCATAAAAGCCACATTTACATTTAGTATAACAAATTTACAGATATATTTCTACAAGGTTAACATGATAATTGTGAATTCATGGACAATATTAACCCACGATTAAATTAAGGGTGGTAGAGAAATGGGGGCATTTGCTTAAAGGTGGAAGAGTTTGGGGGATAATGGAAAAGTGGAACAACTTTGGTGGATATATTAATTAGGACTTTGGTGGTGCAAGAGTTTGGGGGATATTTGAAAAGTGGAGCAACTTTGGTGGATACATTAATTAGAACTTTGATGGGCACTTCAAAGTTAACCTTGTTTTTTATGGTGTTGTGTGATCAAATGGGTTTTATTTATTCATGATATTTTCCTGACAGGCTACATTTTGAATGTGGGGTAAAAATAGAAAATTTCTATCAGAGATGGGAAATTTTGAATCTTCTCATGGCATTTAAAATAAGCGAAAACTTTTTCATATGCAAATTTTTCAAAAAACTCCATATTTTCTTAGCCTGGGTTCTTGGCATTTTAACACGTCACCCATCAGCTGGGATGTCAATTGTACGAGTTCAGATCTAACATCTAACTGAATCCAAATCCAATTAGTCAGATTCTATAAACAAAAATAGTATAGGGTTAATAATGAGATTTGGATCCAGTAGTGTGCTTTTTATTCATTGTAGGGAGAATGGATTCCATCATCTGACATATGATAGGATCAATCCTACATTGAATCCTAGCTGTCTAACCAATGGCTAGGATAAGTCCACATTCACCTGGATATTGACAAACTGTCTAGATGCATCAGTTGGATCCGACATTATATGTAAGAGGATAAGATCCTTTTTGAACAAGAGCAATTGCAAAAGAAAGGTGACATTAAAGCTTTGGAAGCCATAATTCAAAGCACTAGGAGTAGATATCCATTTCTGATTCTGATTGAGTACTCAAAAATGCATAAAATTTAGAGAAAATTAATAAGCTTCAACCATCCATCTCTCTAATCCCCCAACATAACAAGTACTTATAAAAAAAAGTAAAACCCTAATCTTGTTTTTGGATCTTGGATAAATCCAATATCCGAATAGAACTCCAAAATTAACCAATAAGAAATCAAAAACATAATGGATTGGATCTCGAACCATTAGTAGTCCTCCAATTTATTCTTGCCCTTCTTTTTGGTCCGGATCTGCGGTTGTTCAAGCATATCAATATGCCTTAAATGTGGAGGAAAAGCTGAAATCAAAGAATGATTTGTGAGCACCGCGGTCTAAGGATGTTTTCCCAACCCAGAAGCAAACTCGGACCCCCACAATGCTGTTAGGTGTAAGAAGGAAGCGAGAGAAAATTCAAAGAAGAAAATGGGTTGTTTAGAGATAGTGGTCTTGATGAGGTGGAATAGTCCCATATTGCTTTTGCTTGAGTTTTTTGAGGGCTTTATAAGCAACTAGTGAACTCATACACTTGTTCCTGAGAACGAGGGAGTGGGATGACCACCACACACACACGCGCGCGCGCACGCCTGCCCGCCGCACCGTGTCGTGTCGAGCCGGGCCGGTTCGGGTTCGGGTAATTGGCCCTATAGGGCCATATCCAATCAAGACAAAGTATCTTTTTACCCAAAGTTTCTTCGGTTATTTGGATTCGGTAACGGATTATGGGAATGGATAACGGGTCATGACTCCTCGGATTCCGTGCCTGTTATGGCCCCTCGGATTCCGTAATGGGTCTCGATCTTTCGAAGACCGTTTACAGATCACGTCTCCTTAGAATCCGTAACGGGTCCTTCCACGTTTCATAACCGTTCGTGGGTTATAAAAGCGTGGTGAGGGCTGGGGTTACGCATAAGGCTGAGACAGACGAATTCCTGGAGCTCTGCGATTTCCCATCTCCCCTGTTACTCTCTCTCTCTCTTTTCTGTGAGTTATCTCGAAAGGGGTTGTTCTGCAACTTTGGTTCAAAGAGGTTGTTTTCGAAGGACGACCCGCCGGAGTGCACCGTTCGGTTCGTCGTGGCTATTGTATTCTGGGGGAAGGACGCCGGACCCTGATCTGCACAGTATGTGGGGGCGAATCTTCTCTAAGTCTTTAGGGGCGGCTCGTTAACGGCCATGCGCCTGAATCCTGTTTCATGAGTGACTTCAGGAATATCCCAATTCCTTAAACTGCGGCCACACAGTCACACTCACATAGGTGGGCTTCTCTAAAGATGCACTGCTAACATCTCGCCTTGAAGGCTTTGAACCCATTCAGAGTTTTAACTCTTCCTTAACTTGCAGCTACAACACCTTTCCAGAGTAAACAGAGGAGCAAACACAGATACAAGGTATCACATAAATAAGGTGCTATCCAGTTCACCCTACAGCTTGTTATTACCACATTGAACCTACTTTGTGGGATCTCCACTCAGATAGGTTGGGTTGCTACTGTAGATGAACTACCGATGGGTTTCAGTCTCATCCCCTCTTTGGATTTTAGGACTAAAGACTTATCTAGTCCTTTCGTTAATGGATCAGCTGTGTTCTCTTTGGATCCAACATAGTCCACAGCAACCACTAACTGAGACACCAGTTCCCTTACAAATTTTATTCTGACTTGGATGTGTCTCCTCTATTTTTGGTACAAACGCAGAAGAAGACAACATGCTTAGAATCTTCTCTAAGGGGAGTACTTTCGTACGCCTTAGCCTATTACATAAACTAAACATGTTCCTGTTTTTTTCTTTATGTTCTGTGCATATGTTTGTTTATATGCTGTGGTCTGAATTTTGGTTGCTTGCAGAAACCGACATGCCTGCACCCTGTTGTTGTTTCTGTCGTCTATTAATCATGCTATTTACACTGCTGTATTTCATGATTTATTTCGTGTTTAATATCATGATGACGAATCTGAAACTGTGTGATCCGAAAAATGATCCAACAAATGCTTCAACCGCCAATCAGAAGGACCCGAAGCTACCACCACAGCGAGAGGATCTGAGATCCATTCAATACCCAGGCTGGTGAGGACTGCCAGAGGTATTTCCGTTATGACAGCGTCAGGCATCTGGCAACACAATGTCCAACTCCGAAGAAGCGGCTCCAGTTAGTAGAGCACGAAGAGTATAAAGAGGAAAGTGCAAAACAAGGTGAATGTGCCAAACAGGAAGAAGATACGATCTATTTATATGGAGATGACTTTGCAGCCTTTACACTTGGAGCTGCCAATGCCACTTTCCATGATCACTCATCGGAGACTAATCCTTTCCAACGCGAGGAGGATAATGCACCCACGAATACGGATCCAGGCTGATCCTCCAACAAGAAGTGCAAGAAGAAATTGGAGGGCTACTAATGGTTTGGGATCTCATTGGATCCAATTCATTATGTTTTTTATTTTTTATTAGCTTTGGAGTTCAATTCAGATATTAGATCTATACAAGATTTAAAAAATAGGATTAGGGTTTTATTTTTCTATAAATTCTTGTTATGTGAGGGGATTAAGGAGATAGATGATTGAAGCTTATTAATTTTTTGAATTTTATGCATTTTTTTTGTTATTTTCCTGTCTGATTTCATTTCCCTTACGTAGGAGTAGAATAGCATAGAATTTTTTTTGCATCTTCGGGATCGATGGTGCATCAACAAGTCGCTTGAATTTTTTTTTGAGAAAATCTTTTAAGCTAAGAAGCCAGGATCTTGAATTTGCAGGAAACTGGAAGCTTGAATCTTTATCCATGAGAAAGAAAAACCACCCTCAGATGTAGAAACCAGTACAAGAAAACAGTTAATCCAGCGCTGCATGATGTTTCCAGAGATTAGGGCTCAAGTGTGAAGATTTTCCAAACAAACATTGTGATAATATGCTAATAAAAACAGACATTTCAGTCTTAAAAAAAAAAGACATTTCAATATCTGCATTAAATTTGCATAAGCGGGAAACAACTCTTCCAAGAACACTAACTAAGGCACATGATAACCCAGGCATGTGTCTTAGTTGCTACTGCCATAAAAAAGATACCCAAGAGGACCTACCACCTGGAGCTGAGCTCACCTTTGTCCAAGGCCGGTCCTGGATTGATCAAATTGCAGATTGGACAACCTCATAATCATAAAACAATCAAAGAGATGAATGCAAAGCTTAAGAGAGAAGATTAAAGTTAGTAACATTGACCACAATGGGCTCCACAGAAATTATTCATGAGACAAAAAAGTTGTTTGAAATGTTTAAAGTTCAGGTAGGCATACAAAAAAATGTATAAATCAATCAAGTATTTCACATATATCAATTAATATTGAACATTCACATATGAAATTTATGTATCAATTAACTAACTATTAACACAAGTCATAAATCATTATATAACATCATAACTATAAAATAACTTGGGAGAGTTTGTTCGGTAATGCATGTAGAACATTACGTTAAAACATAACATGTATATTATAAAAGCAATCATGCAAACTCATGTTTGGAGTTAGAAGATACATACCTAAACATGGGAGAGTTTGTTGGATAACCATGCAATCCTCATATACGGTTCCAAAGTTCAGAATATAGTTGCCTTTTTGACATCTTCATATAGATCCAACGCCCTCAAATGGAAGTCACCATCAATCTCCCCATTCTCATGCATTTCTTTCAGCACTTTTGCACATGAATTGATGAGCTTGAAACTTAATGCATCAGTTACATTGTTGACATACTGGCAAATATTACTTAGCATGTCTAATGACTGCATACCAGTCGATGCATGGCCCGTCATAAAAGGATCTCCTTGAATTTTGCTGCCACTCACCTAGGCTCTATGGCCGTGAATTATAGATGCATTTTACTCCTTGAAAACTCACAAGAAGGTGGAATGCCCAAATGCAGCTCTAATTGAACGCCCAAAATGAAGTAACCAATCATGCAAGCTCAAGCTTCAAGAGAGATTGCAAAAAAAAAAAAAGGTAAAAAAAACTAGGTGTTTCGCAATCACGTCCAAAACAAAGTGAATTCTTGATATAGAGTTAGGTGTGTGATCAAAACCAGGGAATCAAGAGATCAAAACCTCTATGGCACAAAAGCTAGAGATCATTATTCAAGCTAGGGCCTCAACATATCATAAGAAAACTAGGGTTTCGCACTAACATGCCTAAAACAAACCAATCTACCAAGCAAAAGCTAGGGTTTCAAGATATCAACAAACCACATAGTATTCATCACCAAAATTCATGGAGAAAAAGCAAAGTAAAGAAATGAGAAAATTTCGAGATAATCTTACCTTATTCGGAAGCAAAGGGACTCGGAGAGAAGGCAACACACAAAGAGAGAGAGAGAGATAGAACATTCACCATTCAACATTACCAAAATACATCCAACAAAATATTGGATGAGAGAGAAACATAGGAGTAAGACAACCACAATCTAAATGGTGATTGTGCATAGTTTAGAGTACAAGCAGATCAAACCCCCGTCTCTACTATGTAATTAAAGAGCCAGATACACATCAAACATGACCCATTGGTGAAGCTTTCCGAAATCGAATTTGATGCCCCTGAAGAAGATGTTGTTTCTTTCAATCCAGATCACCCACCATGTTGAAAACAACCATACCTACCACAATAATCTTCAATTTTTTTTTGTTGTAAAATCATGTGACCAAGCAAGAGGTCTCGAATAACAGAACTCGAACGAGTTTGAATAGATGGTGCACCCCAAGTTTGAAAAAATAAGTCTAGAACGACCGGGCAGAGCCAAAATAGGTGAGTCGTGTCCTCTACTGTCTTCTCGCAAAGAACACACATGATAGGAAATTAAATCCCCCGTTTCCTAACATTAATCTGGGTTTGAACACGATCTATAGCCACTAGCCACGCCAAAGCTTTTTCCCTTAGAGCGGGCCCCTTACCCCACATACAATCAGTGGAAAACCAGTCAATCCCGGATGGCAACAAGGAATGGTAAACTTGCTTAATGGAGAACCTATCTCTGCTCGCCATGGCTCAGTGAAGCCACGGGCGGCCATGGACAGGCCTAAGATTCCTACCACTGAAGGACCGAAGTGTCTTCCGCCACTCCAACCAGAGGGACGAATGACACACTGAACTGGGCATCGAAAGAAGGGAGTCAGATAGACTACCATATTTTTGCCTAACAAACATAGCCCAAGAAGATTGAGATATGGAAGCTACCCAGGCCCACTTCAAGACTAAAACGAAGCTCCTCTTTTTCAGAGCCGGAATCTCCAAGTTGTCTCGCTGCCTCAGAAAAACAATCTGTTGCCAAGAAATAAGCAGGTACTTTTTGTGAGACACATTTCCAGACGAAAGGAAGTGTGAAAGCAAACGGTTAATCGTCCATTCTATTGTCGTTGATATAATGGACATGCTCATATAAAACTCTGGTAATCGGGCCAAAACATAGCGAATTAGCATCAATCATTTCGCAAAAGATAAATATCGGGACTTCCAAGACTACAATCTCCCTTGCACTCGCTCTATAGTAGACATCTAAGATGACGTTTCCGCCGGTTGCAGTGAGTGCAACGATGGACCCAAGAAATTGACAAGAAGGTTGGATATTAGGCAGTTGAAGATCCTTACAACAGTCGATTGGAGAAGAGGGTCAGCATTGAGTAAGACCAGAGCGCACTTACTCTCGTTCAGGCGAAGGCCTAAAATTGCAGCGAAAACTTTAATAATAAAGCACAACCTAAACATCTGATTAACATTCGCATGACCAAATATTATAGTATCGTCTGCATATTGAATTGTGTGACCAACAAAATCAAGAATGCCCAAGGAATCCAAGAAGCATGTTTGTTCTACCCTTTTCATGAGAATGGGTAAACCATCTGTTGCGATATTAAAAAGGATAGGGGCTAGGGGACAACCCTGTCGCACACCTCTAGCCAACTTGAATTCTTTCCCTCTCAGTCAGTTGATGCAAACCGACGATACAGATTTCGTGACCAACTTCTTAACTCACGCTATAAATCGGTTGTCAAACCCCATGTTTGTTAGAGATTTAATCAGAAAATCCTATGTCAGACTATCATAAGCCTTATGAAAATCCAATTTTAGCAAGAAGTACTATGCTCCAGTCAACTGTAAAGAGTGAAGAAGCTCAATTGCACAAATAAAAGACCCGTGCAAACTTCGACCTGAAATAAAAGCTCCCTAGTTTGGAGAGACAAGTTGATCAATGACAACGCGCAATTGATTAGCCAACACCTTAGATATAATGCGATACAGAGCACCCATCACTGAAATCGGCCTGAAGTTGGATATGTCTGATGCCCCTTGCCTCTTAGGAATCAAAGAGATGACTGCCACATGATATGGTTTAGGGAGCCTTGCATTACTATAGAATTCATCGAACAAGTGGAGCAGGTCAGTTTTAACAATTGACCAAAAAGCTTTGAAGAAATCGATGTGGAAATCGTCAAGGCCTAGAGCCCTCCATCCCGAGAGTCCGCTAATAGCATTAGAAATCTCAATTTTGGTGAATCGAGACTACAGATGAACAAATTGGTTTGCCGCCAACTGCTTATAGCCTATATCGTCGATAACCCCCCGACGCCTAAGTCAGCCGAATACAACCTGGAGAAATAAGAAGTAACAGCTGGCAGGCAATTTTGCTGACCAAACTGACATCCATCGATCTCGATCGAGAGTAACCGGTTCTTACTGTATTTATTTGATGTGTTCATGTGAAAAAATCATGTATTATCATCGTCATTAGCCAACCATGCAACTTTGACCCTCAACTTTCATCTAAGCTCATCTCGTGCTCTCCATTCTGCAACGAGGGCAGAGAGAACGGCGATACACTCCTACAACTGAAGCGTTTGACCCTCTGGCACACCAACAAGATCGACTTGACATTGGGCTGAATAGGAGAGCTTAGCTTCCCATTGGCCGATGAACCTAAACTTGTTCAAGTTATTAAAGCTAAGACATTCTTTAATACGTTGTCAAAGATGAAGAAGCTTTGCATGGATGCGAATGGCCGCCCAAGATCCTGTATCAGGTTGAGCCCATGATTGTCCGACCAGCTGTTGAAAGTCTGGCACACGAAGCCACCACTCCTCAAAGAAGAACCTACGGCATGCTTTAAAGTCTGCGCCCCAAGAAATAGTCAGTTGTCCATGATCGGATAGGGTCCGCGGCAGCAGGCATGCAGTGACATCCAGGACCGTGTGAAATAGTTCTGGGGAGAGAAAAACACGATTAAGTATCCGCAAGCAAGGGCGAGACCTCATATTTGACCATGAGAATTGCTCCCCCACATGAGGTACCGAGTAAAGCTGGTTCCGTCGAATAAACTCCTGAAACCCCCTAATTGAGGGGTTGAGAAGAACCGGTAGACTCGAATCATGCGTGGACAATAGGCAATTGAAATCCCCTCCTAAACACTGAAGAGCTTCAAATATAACCAAAACTCGGTCCAAATCAGCCCAGAACGTTGGTCGCGAGGCAGACATGACAGAGCCATACACAAAGGTGAAGACGAGATCTTGTAGCGACGACAGCAAGTTTGCAGAAAAGAAGATAAAATAATGACCAATATCCACTATCACCACCTTAAGAGAAGCTTTCCAAAGAACCAGGATACCCACAGCAAACCCAACAGTCGGTTTAAAAGCATATGTCACACCTCTCCATAAGTAAGATACCACTGATAATAGAATATCCTTTATTTTGGTTTCACAAATTGCAATGACGTCTGGACTTTCATACCTAATCCAATTAGCTAAAAACAAGCGCTTACGAGGGTAATTCATGCCCCTAATATTCCAAATACGCATCTTCATGATAAATAATCAGGCAACACCCTAGTACGCCTTTGCCTGGCTGAGCATCGAACTGAGCTGGTGCCATCTTCTTGAAGTTGGACTTGTGAACGTGCTAATGATTTAGCTCTACGAAAACTATTTATGACCCTGGCCGCTGATCGTGCCCGAGGAACAATCTGTTGCTGAATCGAAGAAAGCTGCCTGGGTAAAATCTGCACTCCTAGTGCCCGCGCAGCCTCGATGAAGGACATACCCCATATGTCGAAAATGTCATCGACCCCCTGCAACCCACCCCCCGAACCTAACGAATCTGGGCAAGGTTGTGGATGCACGAGTTGCAAACAGAAGACCCCCGAGGCTCCCTGAATAGATGCTCTGAGAACCTCCACGGGATATCCCCCGTCTTGATCGGGTAGGCAGTTCGCCAAACACAAAAAGTGAGTTTGTTGCGGCATGCAAGGTGAAAATGAGAGCATGCAAGGTGTGTGTGTTTGTGTGTGTGTGTGTGTGAGAGAGAGAGAGAGAGAGCGTACAGTGATGGAGTCGCAAGAGCCCGCTTTTACGGATAAAACATTTTTGAAAAATATTTTTTTTTTGTTTTTTGTAAACACAGATATAAGCCCAGTTTCTCACATTTCGAGGTTTGTAGAATAATCATGTTTTTAGTTAATTTCGACTGCTAAGTGTCGAGCACCTAAAAGAAAATGTTAATTAATTTTTTATAGTATCCTGTTTATGATTTAACCGGATAATCAAGTCTACCCAAACACGCAACTCGGCAAACTTGGTCTTTACCATTCATGGAAGGGACCATACGGTGACATGCTGGGTGACCACCCATCCAGTTGGATTGTTCATAAAAAAAAATGTCACCAAGACGTCTCAGGTTCAAACTCACGGGTGTGCAGTTCAGAGTATTTTTTTTTGAAAGGCAAGCTGAGTTAGGCAGACCCCCACCAGTACCACTGGGGTTTTGAACCTACAACATCCCATCACAAGGAGGCGTGCACTGACATATCCTACCAATCACGCGGAGCCCCTGTTGGTAGCTCAAAGTACTCTTTGGTGAACAAGAAGGAACCATAGTGACAAATATCGCGAGATTTATAATATCGTGAGAAATTGCCTGAAAGTTTAAAATGGCAATTTCTTGAGAGATTTTCAAAATATCACAAGATTTATGAAAAAAACATAAATACCGCAATTTAAACACGATATTTATGTTTTAAACGGTTATTTATCACAAAAAAATCATGTATTTTTATTTCTAAATAATTTTTATTAATATTTTCTTATAAAAAATAAATTTCATATTTTTTTATTGCCAAGATTTTGCCAAAAAAAATGCGAGATTTATGAAATTTTTTCAATTTCTTGTGAGTTTTTGAAAAATGAGAAATTGCCGATAAAAACTTTTGTCACTATGGAAGGACCTCAATTTACAGACACGGGCACCGACCATCTGGCAGAAGCAGTTTGTTCAAGTCACCATGTGATGGGATGTTACAAGTTCGAACCACAACCGCATATGCATAGTTGAGTAACTGCCTGATAGCATGAACATGATATTCATTAAAACTGTGCTCTACGGTATTATATTTGGTTGGTTGAAATAAGGTTTCAAATATATTGCTTGTGACCTTGTTGGATCAATGAAAATGCCAAGATGTAATATGAAGACAACATGTGGTTCAAGAGGTCGATTCCAGGTATGTTCTTCACTTTTGTTTCATAATTCCTGTTTGCCTTTTGTGATATAAAAGTTTGCTTTGGAGAAGTTTTGATATGATAACTTTTCTAAATGAATTTTTTTTTGCTTATTTGTGTAGCATGACAATAATAGAGTGAAAAAAAAAAGTGAGAAATGGCAGGGTGAAAGAGAAGATGGAGGGCACCATGCTTGACGAGGAGGCCACCATGACGGAAAATGAGGGCACAAACATCCAATGACCTTGGTTCTTGTAGATGATGAAGTTCTCAGTACAAACAAGAACATCGTCGGGGACGATGATGAGCAGGTTGGCACCATTGTTGATGAGCTCGAACCACTTGCAGGAGACAAGGTTGAGGCCGAGGTCAAGCTCATAGAAGGTGAGGTGCTTCTAAGCATCGATAGTGGCCTGGTCAAGCTCGTAGAAGGTGAGGTGCTTCTGGGCATCGATAGCGGCCTGGTCAATCGTGGAGTAGTCGAGCTTGATGGCAGCGAAGACAGGGTTGTCGAAGTTGCAGTAGACAACGATGATGGAGTAGATGAGCTTCTGCTTCTCACAGGCACCAATCATGACGATGTGACCCTTAGGGTCGATGGCAAAGAACTGCCATGAGATGATGCGGCAACAATGACCCTAATGCAAAAAAAAAAATCCTTCAAACTCCCTTAGGTGGAAGAATTTTTTTTATAAAAAATCATACTTTTTAAAAAAAAAACTTTAAAAAAAATCTCTAGTTTGAAAAAAATTTGTACATTTTCTTTCCTACTTTCACTTTTCCTACTATTTTCTCACTTTCAAACGTGCCCTAAATAGGTTATTTGGTTAAGTATCTATAGTTGTATAAAATACTCCTCATCATGATGGAAACTTTATCTCTTGGCAAAAGCTCAAGATTCTAAGCGCCTTTTTATTTTGTTCACGTGAAGGAAACTACCTTTCGTGGGGACTGGACAGAGTTTCTAAAACTCCTACCAACATGGTCTTCCTGTGAAATACTTTTCCAATGGGGGATGTATGAATAGATTTACACATGAAAATACGAGTGAGGCCCGAAATGCTCTGACCCACTTGGGCTAACGTGGACTAGGTGGAGTACTGCCACCTACCTTTTTCTATGTGAGTTTCACCATGATGGGAAGGGAGTGGCAGCTTGACTTTCTTGATGACAAGTAACCTGTTACAACCCCCCCCCCCCCCCCCCCCCCCCACACACACACACACCACGCCCCCAAGAATTTAAAACTCCCATTAGAGCCCTTTCCTGGCTGCTCTCAACATAGTAAAAAAAAATTCTAGCCTTCCCCCCCCACACACACACACACACACCACACACACACACACACACCAGAGAAAAATGAAATGTCTTGTTTATGTTTACCCCCGTCCAATAAAAGTTTGTGTGTCCGTCCCTGCTTAATGAGCTCCTCGACACCCACTGATGTGATCCCAAGAGAGCATCGATCCAGAACAAGATGGGGGTTCCACCAATTTTCAAGACTGCCATAACACCAACATGAAACTTTCCCATGAAAGCAACTTGGAACTAGAGTTTGGCAATGGGCCGGGTGGCCCAGCCCTGCCCAAATAGGCTCATGGGCCGCAGACCAAGACCCGTTGCCCACCCCTACCTGGAACAAACACTCCCTCGGGCTAGAATTGTTCATCTTCATATCAGTTTTGATTCTCCTTTTAACTAATGGCATAGTTCTGGACCTTGGTTCTAGTCATCTACTACTGCCTGGTGTTACCATATTGTGATGATCTGACATTAGTGCAACCCATGCTAGCACGGTTGTTGCTTGGAATGTTGTTCCACTATCTTCGGGTTAAAGTCATGGAAAAGGATTTTCAGCTGTCACAAAGTCGCAGACATGAATCTGGACTCAGATTAGGCATGAAATTGTTATTTTTGAAAATTTGGTTTTTAATTTTTAATTGATCAAAACTTTTTTTTATATATTTTAACATATAAAAATGTATCATTGTTAAAAACCTAATTGAAAACTATTAAATTGATTAACAATGGTAAAATTATAACCATACATATCATAATGTATCATGTGACACACGTGTCAGTGCCGCAAAATCCCTAAACACTAGATCCAAAATGGCGTGTCCCTGTGACATAAATTTTCAGCTCTTTGCACTAACAAGCTGAGCCAAAACACTTTCTGAGTTCTCTTCATTGAATAGTGATTGACTCTACATATTGATGTTTGGAAGGAGCTTGCTCATGAACATTCAACTCTACCATCACTGCTGCCATTGTTGTTGTTGCTGCTGGTGCCATCATTGTCACTATCCAGAGTCAAGACTAAATTACCTATAAAATTTTCGACCCACTGACACAGTGAAGGATTTGCATAAAGTATTAAGGGGTAAAAACCCAAACACTTTATGGTACTCAATTCCTTTTTCAAATTTCAGAGCCATGGTCATACAACTCAACAAATTTCACATAGATCAAATACAAGAAGTATTGAGAAGGTTTGGCATATCTTCAAGTCTTGACCACACTCTACATCTCCAAGACAATAACTGCAAAGAGAAAAGAGATCCTTGGATTAATTAACATGTTTCTAATCATCATATTTCAATAATTTTGACCATCCATGAACCAACCCATCTGCAGTAAACAGGACAGATGGCTTAATCACATCCAGTCTTTTCACCAAGAGCTAAAAGTCTGGCTTTAACCCAAATTTAAAAGTGGGTCAGAATGGGCCCTTCATCTGCTTAGGTTCACTAAGGGCACACTCAGAGTCTATACAAGATGTGTCTCATGCATGCTCAGCCAAATCATTTGGGTTCCATGGGTCATTGATGAGACCAAACAGGTCACTAGACATTGTATTCCTCATCCTAGAAGTTCAAGTCAGTTACTCTTGGCTCAAACTTCAGGCCACAGGTTGGTGCAAGCTGCATTTGACTTGGTTCACTTTGATTAAGAACAAGTTAGTAAGAGAATAAGAGCGCTTACATTCAGAATCGGTCTTAACCCATTTACATTTTTCACTTTCCCTCGCCTTTGATTCATCTTCCAAATCCATTTTGGGCGTTGATTTGCTCCGGATGAACTTCTTGCCTGATGCAGCATTTTGGGGATATATCTCATGGTGAAGAATTGTTCTTATCAACTGCAAACAACAATAAACAATTAAAGGGTCAAACACACAAATTTTAAAAGGTTTGATAAGTCCACTCTGAGCTAAACCTACTTGACCCAACTAAGCTTGAGTACCTATAATGTGAGCTTTGTCAACTAAGTCTTAGATCTGGCCGGTACACTCTTAACAGTGGCTCTTTCATGTTGAGTACAGGCAAGCTTACAATACATGCACATTGAACAGTTTCACTTGACTAAGTTTCTGCACTAAGTGGCAGCTGCCTGCTAAACTTAGATTTCAGTTGGATTCCTTAATTACCAACTTGGGTAATTTAGAAAACGTTGCGCAACTTGGTCAAGTTAAACTAAAGGCTATTATATCGCTTTTCGGGTCCATTAGAACTACACTGCAGTTCAGAATGACTAGTTTCTTGGATTGGTGATTCAACTTGACTAAGTTAGGTAGGCTTCTTAGTTGCATGCACTTGGCTACTGGTATGTGATCTGGCCTGTAGCTTGGGTGTAGTCCATTGTGGACATGTCTAATTAAGCTCAAGGATGAGTAACTGACCAGATTAAACCACCTTGGTCTTGTATGTTCAATTAGACTGAATCTGTGCATAACGCTACTGGCAACTTGGTCTAGCCTAGACCATGCAAGAGTGTAGGGGAGTTGATCCACTATAAGTGTCTAGGATGTGACCTTAGCTAAAGGGAGCAATCCGGCTTGATGTTAGAACCTGGCAACCATGTAGGCCATTGATCTTAAAAGAGACAAGAGTGTTAGACATGTTTGATTGTGGTGCTGCATTTACCTTCTCCATTCTTGACTCTAGCAACTGTGGCTCTCTTAGGCTTGGAGCTGGTGCGAACCTGCCTCGACATGTGAACATCTTCTTCAGTAAGAATGTTACTGATCTTTGCCTGATCCCTGTGCTAGCACTACTATTAGCACAGCAAACATCCTTTGCCTTGTTTGCAACAACATAGAAATTTTCTGGATCTTCATTTTCGCCGATAGACTCCCGAGCATGTCGTAGGCTACCTGTCCGGTCAACGTCTAGGCTCGAGGGACAGTTCAAGAATTTGTTCAGGGGGCAGTCATTCCTTTGTCCTCCCCCTTGTGATTGTGGATCTTGGTTAACAGCGCGTCTAGAGTGTTTAAGTGCTAAGTATCTTGTTAACTCTTGTTTAAGCTTCCCAAGCTCTTCTAAGGTAAACTCTGACAAATCTTGAATTGGAGATGATGAATTTTCATGGAATTCACAATTTTCTCTGACTTTCTCGTCGATCTCCGAATTCCCAAAGGTTCCTATAGTCAGTATCCCATGTTGTAAATCTTGGAGGATGGCGCGCTTCGAAGAATTTGCTTGGGACTGATCTTCTTTGCTAGCCTTGTTAATGGTAATGCCTGTATTAAAAATTAAAAAAGAAGTTATTGAAGGATGAGGAAAACGTGATTAAGAGACAAAGTTAACAATCCCAGTTATTTTTAATTTTTTCAATTTTATTTTTTTATCAAACTCAATTAACGACTTAAAATGTTAATGCCTGATTTCAATTATCAGGAATCCATCCACAGGCCAGCCTGAACCAGGCCGAAACCCAACCTGCCAATTTGATGGCCAGTCAATCCATTGCCTCATGCTACCAGTACTGACTTTAAGGGAGAAAAGACACGGCAGCCCGGCAGTCTGTGTCTGTTTTCGACCTGACTGGCATGGCTCATACATGGGCTGGATGACTAGGCCATGACCCAACAAGAGGGCTGGACCTAAGCCCAGTCAATGATAAGCTGAACCTCAAAAAACTGGCCCAAGCTGTGCGGTTTAGCCCATATGGACTGGCCATGGGTGGCATGCTAGCAGCCCAGCTCAGTGCCCAACCTTGGCTAAGGTTGTTGACCTGATGAAAATTACATTTTTTTTTCTTTTTTACATAGAGAGACCACACTCGGCACTGAAGAACCTGGCCGCACTGGTCTTAGCCTGATGTACCTATGGTCACCATTCCGACAGCGTAAAACTCTGTGGGCTCTCATCTTGATCCTCAAAGAGCCTCCTCCCTCGTTTTGTAGAAATGGGTGCCCACGCAGGGATTCGAACTCGATCAAGGTACTGGGAAACCTCCCTATTCACAAGCCCAAGGCCATGTGGGAGACCCCTTTGAGGTCTTTATGCAAATTATGTCCATGCCACCATAGTTTTAAAAATAACAATGACACTTGATGCACCTATGTCAAGGGGCACTTTTGTTACTTTATGATTCATGTCAACTGTCAAGCATGTGATTAAGCCTTTACTAGTTAAAATAAAAAAATAAGAAATTATTATCTTAATTCTTAACAAAGATTAGGCTGCATACTGAGCTGCCCACAGAATAAAGGTCTTTGCAGAAATTGAATGATCCCTTTTGGTTCCCAAAATTCCATATGGTATTTTCCTCTTCAATTGACAATTAAAACAATTTAAAACTGAATTCTCAATAACTTTTGTGGCCGGTTTTGTTTGTTCAATTTAAAATAAAAAATTATTATCTTAATTCAACAAAGATTAGGCTGCATACTGAGCTGCCCACAGAAAAAAAATCTTTGCAGAGATTGAATGACCCCTTTCAGTTCCCAAATCACCAAAAATTCCACAACTGAGAGAGCAGATCAGGTGATCTGTCAAATCACTTTAAGTGATTTGACATCTTCACCGTCCATTGCTTCATTCATGGTCCTTGTGTACGCTGTGGATGGTGAGGATGCCAAATCACTTTTCTAAAAGTGATTCGGCAGATCACTTGATCTGCTCTCCTTTCTGTCTTAGACTTGGTCTACCAGAAGACCATCACTTGACCCACTTCACAATTTTTTTCAAAAATAAAAATTTGGCAACGGAGATGGCATTCTATTGTTTTCTACTTTCTGTCATAAGATCCAGAATATTCTTTCATAAAATAAACTACAAGAACATCTAAGAGGCTAATCATTCTTTATTAGTTGAAAAGCTTAAAAGTTAAAAAGGAACCACACTGAGGCTAATCATTCTTTATTAGTTGAAAAGCTTAAAAGTTAAAAAGGAACCACACTGATTACTGTAACTTGTTTTTAATTTAAGCACTTCTCTTCCCTTGGAAAAAAAAAATTAAGAGCACAATTGAATAACCAAAATTCAGGATTTCCGTACCAGAAAAACATAAATAAAGGAGCACACAGAAATTACAACTCACGTGCATCTACAGCCGTCGATTTTTTGATGGTTTGCCGTGCACTGAGCTTTTGTTGCATCCAATTCAAGATCTGAGAGGTTTACAATTGAAACAGAAAAAAAAAAAATGTAAAGATGATCCTACAGCCAACACAAATTGATAGAAAGAAAACATGAGAAGCAAAGGCATCCTGTCAGTGTCAATCATGCCATCAAGTCATGTTATTTAGATGATCATCCAATGTGAAGTGATCAAGGTTTGTCTTGGAGGGTACCCTTGAAATGAAGGTCGATTCATATTTTTTCTTTTGTTTGCAGCCGTCCCTTTTGTGTACTATAAATTCCATGCATCTGGAACACGAATGGCTACAAGCCTACGAAAAAAAAATGTAAGCGGTTCATCCTTAACATATATGATGAGGCAATCCAGTTAAAGTGACATTTGAGCGACCCTAAAGCAACCCTGAACTGATCTGCTCTCTAATGATTCCTATTTAACCCGTGAAACCACATGATAGGATTGGTACCAGTAAAATTTAAAGAATCTTGACAACCACTTTTTATTATGTATATATAAAAGGTGGCAGCTGCCTACCACTTTTCTAGTCTACGGTTAGTCTATCTGGCTTTCAAAGGTTTTTTGATGTTTTCTTTAAAGCTGATGTGTTCTGGATGCCCGGTTTTATGGGAATCAATTCTTGGATTGTTTGATTCCGAGATGCAAGTAGGGTTTTTATAAGGTTCAAAAATTGACGGTATAAGATTTTCATAACATTCAAAGCTTAAAAAAATCATATTTTTGTCCAAAAATCATGATCTAATTATAGTTTCCTAGCAAATTGACTATGTCAAACACATCTGTAGGGTCAGATTTGCAAGAAAATAACTAAAAAATACTACATGTTTTGCTTGCAGTAGGTGGTAAGCTACCACTTTTCTTATATATATATATATATATATATATATATATATATATATATATATATATATATATATATATATATATATATATATATATATATATATATAAAGCAAGTTTTTACTGGTTGAAATTAATTGTTTAAAATTTTAGTAAATATTCAAGTTTCAAAAAAACATATTTACTCATTGAGAAAACACAATCCAAGTGTCAATTCCAAGCAAATGGACCATAGTAGCTTCCAACATGAACAAGTATTTACAGCTTGAAAATCAATGTTTTAGAATTTTTATAAATGTTCAAGCTGCAAAAAATAATATTTATTCATTGAGAAAACACAATCCAAGTGTAGATTCCTAGCAAATGGATCATGCTAAAACACACGGAGGACCAAATTTGTGAAAAACCATAATACCTGGTTCATATCAGTTTTTATGAATCTCTCTCTCTCTCTCTCCATATATATATATATATATATATATATATATATATATATATATATATATATATATATATAAGTAATGATGGTGTTCCCGGAGTACCTACTCCCACCTAATAGAAGCTTTAGATTGTCCAATTTTTTAAAATTTTCAGTTGATCAGACCCTATAGATATGATTTATAAGCATTATTTAGTAGAAAACCAGTTTTGGATAATGTGATTATAGCACATATATATATATATATATATATATATATATATATATATATATATATATATATATATATATATATATATATATGTGTGTGTGTGTGTGTGTGTGTGTGTGTTTAAGACCGGCTCACAATATATCAAAATTTCATAACTTAAAAGATCCTACTTTTATGTCCAAAAAACATTATCTAAAACATGATTCCTATCAAATAATTTATGTTGATTACATCCATAAGGTTTAATTGAGAAGATACATCCTACAACCATGATTTCTAGTATGTAAGAGTAGGTACTTTGAGAGCATCTTAGCATCTCTCTCTATATATATAGAGAGAGTAATGCGTAGGTACGAAATGATACGTGCTAAATGAGTTTTCAAGGTTTTTTCATTTTATTTTTAAATTCTGACATATAGATGTGATCTATGTACTTGATTTTATAGGGATTAGCTTTTGAAGTGGATTTCGACACATGAATGGGCTTTTATAAGATTCGAAAAATCAATGGTCTAAAATCTTTGTAAAAATTTTAAGCTCCAAATATCATTTTTTTTATCAAAAACACATGATCTAGGTGTGGATTCCTTGTAAATTGACCATGCCCAATACATTTATGGAGTCAGAACTGCAAAAAAAATACTGAAAGGGTAGAAAAACCTATTTAGCATTTATCAATTTCGCACTTACCCATCTCTCTCTCTCTCTCTCTCTCTCTCTCTCTCTCTCTCTATATATATATATATATATATATATATATATATATATATATATATATATATATATATATATATATATATATATAAAAGGAAGAAAGACCGACTAACCAAAGGAAGGTTCAAAATCTACAACCAACTATGATCAGACAACTTTCTTTCTCCAATGTTTGATTATCTCATCGACCAGACCTCATATATTTATTTTTTTATCATTTATTTAATAAAAAATATGCTTTACACGAAGAATTTATGACATATAGGCATGCTTTTTGAAACGTAAAAAATTGACCGCTCACAATGCATTTAAAATTTTACAATACAAAGTATTGTGGGCCATCTAAACATCAAAAATTCATAATGACACCTATTAAATGAATGATAAAAATCTAATATGTAAAGTCCAATGATGAAAATCATAATCATTAAAGAAGGAACGTCGTTGATTAACATAGGTTTTAGATTTTTTACCTTCTTTTGGTTGGACGATATATATATATATTCCTTATTTAATATGTCAAAACTCTACAATCCAGTCATCGTTTTCAATTCTCAGAGTGTCCAACATCAAACGATCACAAGAAAGTGTAACTAAGAGAAATGACCAATGATTTAGTAGCCATCGATGCAATTTCCCAACTGCCAAAGAATGTGATGGCTGGATGGCTGCAAGGTATGCAAGATTCTCCTGCTTTAACTAAATATGGAGAAAAAACAAAAACAAAATACTGGATGGCTGCAAGGTATGCAAGATTCTCCTGCTTTAACTAAATATGGAGAAAAAACAAAAACAAAATGACTGTCATTTCATAATTGAAAGCTACTAATTCTATGCACAAAAAAGCGCAAACATTAAATCATTCAAGAGATTTTTGCACCCGCTTCCATCACAGCAAACAAACATATGGTAGCTCTCTTATTTCTGATAGGTGGCATAAAGCAGAGAGCTGAACACCACAATCCATCTAAAAGATGAACGGATGCAAATTATTTTTCAGAAATCTAGATGTTGGTCGTTCTCCATAGTCATTTCAACCAGTTAAATAAAAAAAAAAAAGATGCATTGCTTACCCTCATTGCAGCAAAGGCCTGGCTTGTAGGAAAGACTGCACCAATTGAACTGATCCCCTGATTGGTGGGTGAATTGATGAGGAAGAAGAGGATTTAGATGATGATGAAGATGTTGGTGGTGATGATGATGAAGAAGAAAGGGAGGGTGATTTTTGTAGTTTTATTGGTATAAAAGAGAGAGGTAAGCTGGAAAGGCAAATATATAGGTCATGGTGATGCAGAAATCTATGACAAAAGGCAGTAGCTCTCCATTAGATTGGTACAAGTTCCCACACGCCCACGCTCACTACCTTTTGGTTTTGTTTATTTAATTCACTCATCTACCGTACACCATGTTAACCCTCTCTTTCTCTCTCTTATATGCAGTTTTTCTGCATAATGGAGAAGATCTGAAGCAAGGACAGAAAAGACAAAAATTTTGCACATTGACCACTTTCACCCTAATTGGTTTTCAGATGCCAAGGATGGACTTTGCTCAGATTTCTCTCTAATATGTATTATGGGGACATTGGTGGAGTTCAATATTTATCAAAGTCTTGATTTATAACTGTTGGGTCCAACGCCGACAAGAGCTCGACGACTTGTGAACATCACAAGTTCGAAACTCACATGGGTCATCTCTTGCTGCAAGGTTGGTGGAACTAGACTTGGACTCGAGTTTTGGGTATGGTATCAGGTTCACTATAAAAAAACTATACCCAAACCTGATAAAAACTACATGAACCATACCCCGACCATACCCAGTAAAATAATATTTTTTTCTCATTTTTTACATTGAAAAAATGTGGGTCTTAATCGGAACCTGGGTCTGGTATAAAATTTCACAAATTATACCTGGATCCATGTATTAAACGGACATTTGGGTCTGAACCCAGGTCTTAATCTGGTCTTCTTATTTATCACCATACCCAGACCCTATAGGGTTTGATACGAGAGGTAGCAACCCCATGTCTGTCCTAAACCTGGCTAGTGGCCCAATATGATTATGAGGTGAATCCCAAGTAGACTCAAATTGGGTATTCCCAGCCAGGATCTAGTTCCAGCTAGGGGTGGCAATCGTGTCGGGTTGGTGGGTCGACCCGACGGGTTGGCGGGTCAGCATACCTCAACCCGAACCCGACCCGTTTATTAAACGGGTCGGCTGTGGCAAACACGAACCCGGCCCGTTTAATAAACGGGTAACCTGACACGACCCACCAACCCATTTAATAAATGGGTTGGGTCGGGTAAACGGGTTCTTAGGTTTGCGGGTCAGGTTGTCGGGTCGGGTTGACAGGTTGACGGGTCGGGTTGGCGGGTCGACGGGTTGGTGCGTCGGGTTGGCGGGTTGACCCACCCGCCTAACCCGTTTATTAAACGGGTCAGCCGGGTTGGTGGGTTGGCATACCCCCAACCCGAACCCGAACCGTTTAATAAACGGGTTACGCGGGTCGAGCCGTTTATTAAACGGGTTGGCTTAAGCCCAACCCGAACCCGCCTAAGAGGCGGGTTGGCGGGTCGTGTCAGGTTTTGCCACCCCTAGTTCCAGCCCATGGATAATGCCTTTAGAGAAGATTATGTTGGAACACCTAGAGGTGAACCTGGTTTGGCATCAACCAGAGTTGTATACATTATTTACATACACAAGTTGTGTTCAGGGATGCAAATAAGTCGGATTTGGTTCAGATATAGGCATTAATGAATCTGGCCTAATCTAAATTTGAGTTGAACTGAGGGAGATATATAAAAAGTTATCAGTGAATTCAGACAACATTAGCCCTTAATCAGACGGTGTGGTCATATTGTGATACTGAACCATCATAACTTATGGCGAAACACTTTTAATTCAAATTCCACTTGACTGAAATCTTCAAATGTGAAAGAAAATGAAGAACTTTTGAGTTGTGTTTGACATGTTTTATTCAAAACATTTTTATCCTCATGAAATGTGAGTCGTCAACCTTTTGCCATATTGAAAGTTGAGCTTTCACCATATTGGCAATGATTAGACCTACTAACACAGTAAATAAATCAAGATAAAATCAACGCAAACAAGGAAGTGTCCTGCTATGTATGTTTTTTTTTTAAAAATTGATGTTAATAAATCAAATACACTTTTATATTTATTCCAATTTGGATCTTGGTTGCATCTGGATTCAATTTTGTGTTTGGAACTTTGGTTGTAAAACTCTAAAACCAAATATAACCCATTTAGTCGATCGGAGCTGAAACCCTACCCAATCGGACTAAATAGTGATTGTTTTGGTTAGATATGTGATCCGAACCCGAACAATTGACATCCTCACATGTGGTTTTTCTAACAGTTATTGGGTCATTCAATGTGTCAGGTACCAACTTGGTCTTTTTCTCTCTTTTTTAGGATCATAAAAGTGGAGTCAGCTGTCTTCACCTACTTGATCAACTGTTCAAGGATGGTGTTGGAATTTTATGAGAAAAACTGGGGTTTTACGTAATCACAAGGTCGCAATCATCGTCATCCCTGTTCCGACACGTAGGAGGTATGTTTGTCTCGTAGTCTGAGAAGATTCAGGGGTATTTTAGTCACTATCAAGTATTTTTTGCAACAGGGGAAGATGCTTTTCTTAGATGGCTTAAATGCCCTCCTCATTTCAAAAATTTAACTTTTCTGTTTCAACCATTTTTGTAAAGGCAAAGCTGGGATAGGCAGAACTTTCCAACACAAGGTGACGTGCACTAGCTGCTCTTGCCAGACGAGTGGAGCCCGCCCCCCCCTTAATGTCCTGTTAGACCCTACCCTACAACAGACAAAATTAGGTCGAACTTTACCTTTAGGCCCCGTTTGCATGTCACAGAACAGAGGAGGTTTTCACAAAATGGCGCAAAACCCCACACCTTTTCTGTGAGGCCCACAGGTGCATGCAAACAAGGCACCTGCTTTTCACAAGGAAAACGGAGGCCAAAATCAATGCATACCCTCCAAAACTGCAGTAACATTTTTTCTTTGGGGGGGTCCGATTCACTTAACCCAGAAGGACGTGCCACGCACAGAGCATCCTTCTGCCACATGCAAACGCACCCTTTAATTCACAGAATGCCCCAAAAGATTCCATCATTTGTTAGAGGATCTATGTTGATCCTAACCGTCCAACTGATGCATTTGAATTGTTAGGATTAGACCACATCCAAGTGAGAGTGTGGACTAATCTTAGTTGTTGGTTGTACGGTTAAGATTGAATGTAGGATGGCTCCCCGTTCGTATATTAGATGTTAATAAGATCTGTTCTTGTATGACCTGTTTGCAACATGTAATGAAGGCTGATGTGTAGTGATAGAGGTGGAGAGAAAAACCCTTAGATATATATATATATATATATATATATATATATATATATATATATATATATATATATATATATATATATATATATATATATATATATATATATATAGAGAGAGAGAGAGAGAGAGAGAGAAAAGCAAGGCCCATGAATGGATTGGATTGGATTCTCAAAGCAAGCTCACTGGTAACTTTTTAGAGCGAATCAATAGTAAGGGAGAGCAGGAACTTTTGCTTGCATTATATCATTTGCTCCATTGGGATTGTGAAGGATTACATGAAAGATCTTTTTTGGCTCTCTTTACAGCACTGTGTTTCCAATCCCCAGGGGGTTCTTGCTTAGGTGTCTCACTCGATTCCAATCCTATTATTTTTCAGATATGGGCATATAAAAAATACTGATTCGATTATGCATGAGTATTATAATAATATATGTCTTGGGTTTGAGCTATGAGTTTTGTTAAGTATCCCAACCGTGTATGAGTATTGTATTTGCATTTCTTAAGCTGCAGTGCATATGTTAAACAAGTTAAATTAAAGGGATTTGGTTTGGATTTTTATGAGTCTTACCACCTTGATCTCGTCTTTTGAGCTTTATTCATGGGAAAAGATGATTTGGTTAAGATATCTGGCTAATTGATTTAGTCAAGGGGGTATTTACAACATTGGCCAGATGCTGAATTTTCTCATGTTTTTCACTGAAAGAAATTCAAAGGCCGAGGAATTCGAAATCTTTGGATATTTCAATATGTCTGATGTATTATTGTATTCTTTCTATGTTTTAATTTGTAGTTTTTTCACGTTTTACTTTGTTTTTTCTCATACTTTGGTATTTGTGTTTTTTGTTATAAATGTATTGATGTTTTCTAAGAAAGAATTTAAGGGGGGGGGGGGGGGGGGGGGCGTTTGGATGACACGGGGGTTTTGCCCCAAAACTTGGTTTGCCAAAAACCAGGTTTTTTTAACCTATTTGGTTGACGAAAACATTTTTGGTTATTAAAATTTTAAAAATAATAATGTCAGTCATTTCCCGGCCGGTGGTTGTCCGGAAAATGGCTGGAATGTCAAGAAACTAAAAAAATGGTCGTTTGGTCATTTCTCGGCCAGCCACAGGCCGGAAATTGGCCGGGCCCATACGACAACAAAAAACAAGAAAAGAAAAAAGAGAAAGCAGGTCATTTTCTGACCAGACACCAGCTGGTAGGGATGGCGTCGCAGCGAGTCGGGGCAACACCATCCCAGCTATTTTCTCGGCCGATGGCTGGCCAATAAATGGCCGGACAACCTTTTTCAGAAAAAAAGGAAATTTCTGGCCATTTTCGGTCAGCCACAAGCTGGAAAATGGCCGAACAGATACCGCCCTGGCCAGACGGTACCAATCCGGCCGGTGGACGGCCAATAAATGGCCGGACAACCTTTTTCAGAAAAAAAGGAAAATTTCTGGCCATTTTTGGTCAGCCACAAGCTAGAAAATGGCCGGACGGATACCGCCCTGGCTAGGCGGTACCAATCCGGCCGGTGGACTCCCAAAAATGGTTGGACTATGTGCTGGCTGGGGGAGGGGGTGGAGAACGTTGGAGAGGGGTGGTGGGAGACCCCCCTCCCCGATAAACTAGGTTGAAAACCTCGAGGGAGGAAGTTTTTTTCACTTATTCAGGTTTTGGCAAGACCTAGTTACCAAAACCAGGTTTTGGCATCATCCAAAATTCAAATGGCATTGAAACCTGGTTTTTGGCCCAAAACCAACCAAGGTTTTGGGCCCAAAACCAACCAAGGTTTTGGGCGTCATCCAAACAGTACCCTAATTTATTGCAAGATCATCCCTTGCTGAAAAATCCCAACAACCATGCAAACGGACCGGATCCAGTATGAAACTTTTATGAATTTTGATTGTTTTTTACCCAATCCAGATCCAACTTTTCTATGCATTTAGCTGATCCAGATCCGATCCATTGGAATCCCTAAGCAACATATATTCCGAAGGGACATGTTGGCCAAATGCAAATCTACCATGGGCGATCCAGTCATACAAGAAAAACATAATGTAGTAGACGTGATACAAAGATAATATCTAGGGGGAGTTTTTGGGCACTTCAAATTAATGAATAGGGGCATTTTGGGAATTAGAAGAGAAGAATTCTTGTGAACCCAGTGGGTACGGAAAGATGCTGCATTGCAAGCTGCAACCAATGGTCAAGCGTGGCTCTGTCCCATGTGGACCAGATCCAACGGCTGAAAAAATCCCTCTGAATAAGATCTGACGGTTTCTGAGCCCACGACAAACGAAGCAGTGGATTCAGGAAGGCCAGTGAGTCAGGACCCTGAACCAAGCACAGCTCCATATAGAACCCCAAACATTTTCGGGTCTGGACCTTCCTGACTGGCCCGCTAGGTTCACCAGGTGGTTTTAATAAAGTCCAAAGTCCCACTAGGATCTGGACCCGGTTCCGGACATCTATCACACCGAAATCCATACCCAAGCCCAATGAGTTGTTGCGTACATGAACTTGAAAACAGCTGAGATCATAGCCCAGAAAGGTGCCGGATCAGACCCAAATGAAGATCCAGACTGGTATAAACAAGAACCAGCTGCGACAGTGGTTGGACCACAAAGCCAGAACATACATTTTCTGGGTCCTGGCTAGTTCACCATCCCAACGTCGCTGTAGCATTATGGGCAGATGTTGCTCAAACATGAGGTGAAGCAGCCAGTGCTGAAGCCCAGTCTTGGTGATACAGTTTGTTGCTTAGCTTCCATCATCATAGAAAGCCCAGTCACATCTGATCCAAACTGATCAGATCGCATTGAAACCTCGAACAGATTCTGCTAGCGGGTCTGGTTTTCACAACATTGGTTTTAAGGTTATGCAGATGCAAGTCTTTCAGGGCAGGCAATTTACACTCATCAGTGAATCAGTTTATCCAGATCTGATGCACAAGTAATTCCAATTTCCAACATCACGTGCAAGTTGGAATTTCCAGTCAAAGTCCATATGGATCTCGCCTCGGACCCAACTGTCACCACCTGAGCCTGGTGAAGCAGACTCACCAATATCAAGAGTTCAGGTAAGATTTGCACCTTCAGATCCTCAATAGAATTCGGGCCCCAGGCCCGGCAAACAAGGGTTTACAGGGACCACAAAAGTGGGGCTCGGAATAAATTTAAACCAAACCAAGCCAAGCCGAACCAAACCAAATGAGGGGCTAGGTGAGGGGAAAGTGGTCGTAGGCCCATGGCCCCAACCAGTGGCTCGAAGTCCCAAAGTCTTAGTACGAGACAATCTTTGGGATCAAACCCCACATTCTCCATTTTCAACATCTCTATGAGTAATATATATATATATATATATATATATATATATATATATATATATATATATATATATATATATATATATATGATAATGGTACGCATAATCTTCCTATCCATAAGCAGATAATAAAACAAATTTTGGAAAAGTTAATACGTGTATGATTCCAACACCACATCCCATAATTTCATATTGCGGGTCAGCCCATTGGGGACAACTCCAGCATGTGAAATTGTCCAACCATGTGGAGTCATGCCACGTCATCCCAACTTGGTGGGGGCAGCCGACATGTCCCAATGCTATTGCACCTTTCAAACTTGCAATTAGCTACCCCACACGTATGCTCTTTACTGCCCTCTCTCTCTCTCTCTCTTCAATTTTGGAAGGCTACGTCAGCGGGTTATGTTCGATGTGTATCTGACTCTTAAATTACATAGTAGAGACGGGGTTTGGATCTACTTGTACTCTGAACTGTGCACAGTCACCATCTAGATGGTGGCTGTCTTACTCTTATGTTCCTCTCTCATCGTTGGATGTATTTTGGTAATGTTGAATGATAAATGCTCTCTCTCTCTCTCTCTCTCTCTCTCTCTCTCTCACACACACACACACACACACAATGCTTGGTGAATTCCTAGTAGGATTGAGTGTAATGGGTGGATAGGCATGCATGAGGTTTGGCCAGTGACACTCAAGTCCTAAGTTGCTCATCTATTTCTCTAATGATGAACACTACTCAAGCCACTAATTCCAAGTTGCATGATTAACTCATATTAAGGGTATGCAACAAGCACAACTCGAACCAGCATAGCACAAGACATAGTATAAGTCCAAGATTGCTCTGTTTGAATAGAACATTCTACACTCTTTAAAAGTATAAGAAATAAGTTGCAATAGGTAAAAATTCAGGGATTTAAAGTAAGACACTAAAAGACAGATATTCTTCACATACTATTAACACCCCTATATGAAATTCATAACCATACTCTACACGAGAGAGAGAGAGAGAGAGAGAATGGCGACAGGGTCAGCAATTCTCAAATGTTGGTTGGAATAGGACTTGCTCATGGTCCCCACTCTAAAGACATCCTCAACCTCCATCTTGATTAACCAAAAGGGCCAAAATGAGTTGAACAATCAACAATTCAGTTGCATATTGATTGATTTCTTTCGGTGGAATACTCTCTCTCTCTCTCTCTCTCTCTCTCTCTCTCTCTCTCTCTGCCCACTAGCATAGTCTAGATACAAGAGACTTTTATATCATGTGATTTTTCTAAAGACAACCATAGCACGGCTCTCCCCTTGAAGTCCCCCCTCCCTCCTTTCCTCCCTCGAGATTCATGATAACACAGAGACTTGAGTGTGAAAAATCAAGAAAGAGTGCTCAAAGCACACAGATCAAAGTCCTCAAACCAATCTGGCCATGTGACTCACTTTCATCGACGTCATCTTCTGGGTTCTCCGGGTCTAATGAATCATGCCCCACCCTAGAATATCCCTGGCCTTGGAAAGGATAGATAATTACTACATATGGAAAAACTTTAGCCTCCAAAAAGGCTGCTTGTCTGCCTCATTTCCTTCATGAGGCCTAGAAATAAGATGCTCAACGTCATAAGCATTAACAGTTAACCTCGGCCTTAAACACCACTTACATTGATCAATCTCATAAATGCCCCTGCTCCCTTGGTCAAACCCCAAGAAGGACCTCTCATGTGAAGATGTCATCTTTCTTTTGATCGGTCTGACACCCCCCTGGAATTCAAAGTTAAGATGGCTTCGCCGAATCTGAACTTCAAAGTAAAGCATGCCCAGACAAGAGTAATATGATGATGAGTTGCCTCAAACCTTTAGACAAACATTTCCAATGAAGCAACTTGGCTGAGGATATCGTTACCAGAAGCGGCCCCAAGGCGTGGGAACCTATGCCGTCATTCCTTATGTCAAGATGCATCACTATCCCAACTTGTGCCAGCTGATGACCCAAAAAGCTCAACAGGTTCAAGGATCTGGAATGATAATAGGTGCAGAATGATCATTTTTAGGTCCAAAACTCACTAGGAACTTTGCAAATTCTACTGAACACTGTCTAATTAACATAAGTTGGCTTAGTCACATCCAAACTCAAATCAAGCACACCTAAAACCTCAAAAACTCTTGACCAGTATGAACATAGAACCACACTCATCTGTAATATTCTTGTACTAAGCCCGAAGCTCAATGTATTTCCTGGGAATACTCCCTAGCAATTTCTAACTCTCAGCAAGAATCCAGTTTGACCTTGATGATTTTCCTATCTGTCCATTATTAGTTTAATAATCTGAACGTTCTCTTGCTCAGTCTTCTATGCTTCTCCACCTTGAATGGCAGTAACAAAACTCAACTTGGCACAAACCCAACATAATATTCATGGGATTGTATCCACTACAGTTAGGACGTGTGGCCACCTCTATTCCATGAAATCTTCAAGAGTAAAATTACAAAATTATCCCTTTTTTGTTGTAAGAAAACCATGATATCAGCAGGAAACCAGAAAGCCGCCAGACCAGCAAAACAATGTTCTCCCCCACTGTGCTATCCAGTGATGTTACACAGGAACTACATTTCTCACCACACCTATATCAAGCATGTCTTCTATTTTTCATCTCCCTGATGCACCCAAGAGCTGTCTACATGAGAACTAATAGAATATTAGGTTAAACAATGTGAAATGGCTTTTTTCAGAATAGTGAACACAACCCTCTTCCCCCAAAAAAACCACCCCGGAAGAGTGAGAGAGAGAGAAATGGTTCACATAATTAAAAAATCTAGATATAAGAATTACCATCTTAGAAGCACAAATTTGTGAACACATTTCAGACAGTAACGTTAATGAGTCCAACTTAAAATTAAAATGCATAGAACACATAACAAATCATTAATTAAGAGAAATATTTATACTGAGCTAGCATTTGGTTACACATAATGTCAAGTTGTCAACAGCGTTCACTACAACTGGGACTGAACTAACAAAATGTCCACAATCTCTGCTAGGTCCAACTGCAACAATAGCACATACTAAGGCAAATGGATGTGCTGTTATGACGTAAGTCCAAAAAGTTGAAATCCCTACAAGATACAAGAAATAATACTGAAGAACATCAACAACAACAATAAAAACTCCCCAAAATGATAGTGATGGCACTGTACCAGGTGGATACCTAAAGGCCCCTACACCAGGGTGTGTTCAACTGAATCTTAACTTTGGTAGGATCAAATCTTATCGAGCATAAACCAAGGGTAGGTTAATCAGGTGGTATCCATGTTTCAGTTATTTTAAGACATGTAAACAACCAGACTCAAGCCTCACATCTTAACCTCTGTTAGAAACACTTAAACCAGGTTGCTGCCCGTTAACTTTGCTATCCTAAAATGGTAAGCTTATTGGTTCTGGTTGGATGGATCAGAGTACAAGTTATGTTAGGTAAGAACCAAGTCAACTAAAACCAGACATGATGGCATCCTGTACTAAAAGTACAATATTCAGTGATATCAGATATAAGGTGCAACTTTCTCTTGCTGTTGCAGGGACTATCTCTCACAAATATTTATATTATAGTTGATATTTAAGTATCAAAAGCTTTAAAAAGTTTGTTCAGACATTTAGAGCTGTTTTAGAATAACTTAGGTTTAATCAGAATATTAAGGCACTACGCTGGTGAAATTTATTACAATAACAAGTCAAACTTGTGAAACGTTTTTGAGGTTAAGAATAATGTGTATAATCATCATCAAAAGTCACATGAGAATGAAACTTAGACAAGGAATCACATGGGATATGTCTCCAAACATCTAAATGTATGCAATGAAATGGCCCTTTCATTTAGTGAATTAAAGGGCAACAAGTGAGCCCCAAGGGGTTTGGTGTAGTGAGAGGGGCCTTGGCTGCTAAACGGGTGGTCAGGGTTCCTTTCACAATGACATCAGCCCCTTGAATATAAGAAGGGGCAAAGGCATAATGCCCTTGCTCATGCCGAAGCAAGGCGACTCCCTAGGGGCAAGGGGTGCGCCACGGGTTTACACCATCGGGAAAGCGACTGTAAGTACGACAGGCTTAACCAGCACAACTAGGTCTCTGATCCGAAGGTGATTTCCCCGTTCCTCATGAAAAAATAGGGCAACAAGTGACTCTTAAAGACTTGACAGCTTGCACAAATACCAACATGAGAACTATCTGCATCACTAACATTAGAACTTTTAAAGACAAAACATTAATGGATTCACCAAGACAATGTACAAAGAAGTGATGCCACAATTGCTTCAGAGCTTTATTTGGACTTTGGACTCCAAAACCCAAGACCAATGACGTATAATATGATCACAATGTGATTGAGCTTCCTGAAACTCATAAAGATTCCCCAGCCTCTCTCCTTTAGCATGTGTCTGGTTGGTGAGAGGATCCAGCATAGAACAAATAAAGGAGAAAGTACATGAGAATTACACTTATCAACAAGTTCTGACACAAAAATGAGATTGTGTTTGATTTGGGAGACTATAAAGGTACATTGAAAGACTCAGTAGTTCAGAAGAGATACACGCAAGCAAGATCTATGTAAAAAAATTGATACATGTTTCCATCTCCAGTAATTATCTTTCATTTTCCTTGATAAGGATTCAAATACGAGAATTTACATGCATCTCCTGTGACATAGTTATCAATCTCAAAATCTGTTATGTGAGATGTTCAAATATGAGAATTCACTCCCTGGCTTTTCTTATTAAAGAGAATTCACTCCTTTATGAGAGATGAATTATAGAAGTAGTTGCTTGTTACCAAAAAGTACAGCATTAAAAGGTAGAGGTTTTGAGGTCCCTAACCATAATGCAAGGATTGGTTTTTGTTTAAAAAGGCTTCAGAATATCCAGAAATTATATAAACCAGTATAATAAGATAATTAGGAAAGATGCCTACCTAGGTACAAATGAATCTATTGAACATTGACCCAACAGTGCATGAAGCAATAGATATGAGACTCAATCTTCTCATAGCACAAGCTGGAACCAAAAATGAAAAAAAGAACTTGTTTAAGAATGCAAGAAAAATGAACCATTGAATATCATGCATGCCTACACAATTTCTGAAACATAAATGGATCTGTGATGTATATCAACCGGTAAAGAAAAAAGAGAAAAAAAGGATTGGTTTAAGAATGCAAGAAAAATGAACCACTAAATATTATTTATAACTTTACAACCTCTGAAACATAAATGGATCTATGATGTATAAAACCAGTAAAGATCATTTAGCTCCTATGCCAACCTTACAGTAAAATCAGGCATACTATTCATGAAATGTATAATTGCCTCCTATAGTTCATCGTGCACTGAAGTAGATCCTCCTGTGCAATAATATAATAATCAAAAGCAGATAACCGAGTAATAGCTTATGAGTTTAGTTGGAATTATTGTTCCCAAGGAAACAAATGAGAGAGAGAGAGTTTCTGGATGCACATCAGGCTTGTTCAATACCTTTTGATGGAGAGGAAATTAAGGGCTGGTCATTAACTGTAGTAGTTTCAGCTGTACAAAAAAACCCAATGACAATTAAAAAATGTCAGATTATGAGCACATATCAACAACCACATTGGATAAAACTGAATATAAGTGTGACCATATGATTCTTATAAAAAAAAAGCGTGACCATATGATTAACAGTACCATCATGAAAATGATTTCACTATCATCCAAAGCAAGCACTCTACTTGCTACCTGGGAAAAAAAGGGGAGGTTTTTCACATTCAAGTTCTCAGGTAATTCAAAGGTGGAAACTCACCTTCAGAGGCATATTTTTGTTAATGGCAATCCTCTCAATCTCATTAAGCAGATAAATTCTAGTGGTTGCTACTAGAGTCATAGGAATCAGATGGAGCAGATTGCTCCTGTGTGGGTAGAAATATTTGCAGCCCACTTGTCAACAAGCATAAAAACTAAGCAGTACTTGGCTGAGCACAATAAACACACCAAGCCCATCTAAGTCCCTTAACCAAAATAATGGATTTTTTGACAATCATGCGATGGGCTGCAAGGTCACCTTTTTTTTTTCTTATTCCATTCACTGCATACTTAGGTCATGTAGTTCTTTTTTGTAATAAGATAAGGCCTTACATTTGTAAGAGCAGCTACTATCACAAGATAGATAGCTAACCTGGCAACAGATCTTCAAAGAAAAATGTGATTTCACGAGCAGCAGATTGAGGAGAATCTGAACCATGAACACAGTTCCTTTCTGAATCAACTCCACACATAGCTCGAATGCTGAAAATCAAAGCATGCCCTTCTATGAGAAAATTCAATGGCCAAATTCTAAACTTTGATAAGGAGAAGAAATGAATTGAAAACATATTTTCAATAAACTTGTGGCATTGATAAAATGTACAAAATATTGCATGATAAGAAATAACCAGAATATGCATAAAAGTATGTGATATTTATTTCCAGACAGTTGCTTGTAACAAGAAAATGCCTGATGAGGGCAAAGAAGCATTAGATTCCTTTCTTCACAGCGTGGACAGCAAAAAAAGGGCAGAGAGAGAGAGAGATGAACACACAAATAGCAGATTAGGGACCCCACTAACCTCCTTTACTTACAAGGCTGAAAAGAAAATGAAAAAGTACAATGAAGAACCACATACTCCAGTTTATAGGAAAACTTAAATTCTGGTATATACAGCTGCAAGAAAAGATTGTTCTTTGCATGCAACTACCAGCTGACAACAAATAATCAAGGGCATTCAGCATTCCTCTTAAAACAAAAAGAGTTTGCACCTTATACAAACTAAAGAAATGAATCATTTGGGGCATTTGAAAAATACATACCAAAAACTAAGTTTTCCTTAACCCAAAGCTTTGGTATTGGTAATACCTATGCCTCCCAATACTTGGATTGTTAGGCGTTGGATGACAAAACCTTCAAAAACTAGGGTTTTATGGTTATAATACCTCTCAACTGTTTTCAGCATCGGGTTGCTGGAAAATGGCCAAAAAAAAAAAACATATACAGATACATATATCCAGCTGCGAACAACACCTAGCAGCTGTTTTCTGGTTGTTTAGTGGGCAAAAGACAGCTAGAGATTTCCATTTAGAGAATGAAAAAATAAAATGGTTGTTATTCAGCTAACCACTAACCCAAAAATGGTCAAACAGCGATTATTCTACAATGGAGAGAGAGAGAGAGAGACGTTCACAAACCCCAGGTTTTGTCACCCAGACACTGCACAAAACCAGATTTTCTCTGGTTAAAGCAAAGAACGTTGAAAACCTATATATATAGGGAAACTGGAATACGTTTACCAACCAAACATGTTTGCTGGTATGAATCAAGATTTTTATAGTTTTTTTTTTTGCAAATCTAACCCTGCAGATGCATTCGGCGTGGTCCATTTGCTAGGAATCGACTGTTGGAACATCGTAATCAGATCAAGAAATGCAATTTTTTATGCTTGAATATTTATAAAAATTCTAAGTCGTTGAGTTTCAACCCTTAAAAGATCCTTCTTATACATCGTAATTGGATGATCCAAGAGTCCGCTTCTATAAAACCAAGCATCTAGATCACATCCGTACCGTGAAATTTAAAAAAAAAAAGTAAAAAAATCTATGAAAATCTTGGTTCATACCAGTAAACATATTTGGTTGGTAAACATATTTTAGTTACCCTATATATATATATATATATATATATATATATATATAGAGAGAGAGAGAGAGAGAGAGAGAGAGAGAGAGAGAAAGAGAGGTTTTCAACCAGGATTTCAGCATCATCCACAATCCCTTTATAGTTGTAGATGGACATAGATGGACCTATCTATGTCTGACCCTGTCACACCTATATTGACACATTAAGTCTAAGCTACAACCAAGACTGCCCCAAATGGAACCACTTCGCATAACTCCAAATTGTGACTTAGGACATGAGGCTTCTAAATCGCTTTGTGGAGAACCCAAGCACCTCACCTCAAGACATTTCATTGTATTACGTGAGATATGTGCAAAAAACTTACCACAAAATGGTTCACCTGGTAGAGAGGTCCAAAGTAATAGCTTTATGGAAGAACGAAGGGTCTGATCATGTTAGAGAGAAGAGACTCTTGGCCCCTATCAACCTCTTGTGTGAGGGGCTAATGTACATCATCTTATTAATATGAACAGCTCAACCATCAACAACCCATGTAAGATCATGTGGACCAATGATATCCAAACTGTCAAAGGACAGCCTGTCACCTATGAACTCTGATGACTCTGATCACCTCAGGAAAGCTTAGTCGCATCAGTAAGCTGAATGGAATGTTGATTAACACCACAGTGATGTTCTGGTTTGTGTTTATATCAGTCTGCAGAATACTTAGCAATATGGACTTTCAGCTAGAAACTTGACACACCACATTGTAGTATTTTCCATATTCCAACTGCTACTATTTCCCATATCATGTTGTCCATAAGTTATATTTCCATGCCTTGGATTTGAATAATCTTGGATTTCATGAGAAAAGAACACCACTACTAACATTATAGAAGGGGCCCATCCTCTTCCTCTAAAAGCATTTCTCCGTCCACCTCTCGCACATAAAAAAGGAGCATTACTATTATTAATAAGCAGCACATCAAGAGAGCTATTGTTGAGGTGAAAGTCGTACATTTCTTCCCTAATATCACACCATATAGCAGCAATAAAGCACACAACTCTGAAAATGTCAAATACTTGGGTCTCATAAAAAAATTGAAGGTAAAGCTCTTTTAATCATCACCATGTCCATGTTGAACTCTTTTATGATGTCAATATGAACTAGGAATTGCAAAAGTAGGACAATTTCCTTCAGAAAATGATAAAATATGAAGACCAGATCATTTCCTAAATGTCCAACCAATAAGAGAAGGTCACGAGGCATACATTGGCCACCATGCAACAACAGAATTAAGCATGCCTCAGTATTGAACTACTAAAAGCATAAAGAAGTGTACCTGGCAGGATGAGAGGTCTGTGCTTTCCTTGCATCTGTTGGACCAATCAAATTACGCCATTCAGAAATGGCATTCACCTTTTCCAAGACGATGACATATACTGGACCACTAAAAACATGTCAAGCCAGTAAAGCAATCACATACATATTACTTGAAAATAGCTAGCATAGTAAAAGAAAACATTCATGGCTTCACAGAAAAGAGCCCAAGGAAAGGTTTCAAATATGGTAAAGTGTATGACATCAAGGATCAACGTTGTCTCCACCAAATTTTATATAGAAGCAAGTCTATCCATGTCAAAAGGTAAAGCAATCACAAACATATTACAGAAAACAGCTAGTATAGTAAAAGAAAACATTAATGGCTTCACAGAAAGGAGCCCAAGGAAAGGTTTCAAATATGGTAACGGGTATGACATTAAGGATCAACATTGCCTCTGCCAAATTTTATATAGAAGCAAACCTATCCATGTCAAAGCGAAACAAATGCAGCAAAACTAGCACCTTCTATCAACAGATTAATGACCATGTTATACTATAAATGGCATGATGCTGAAACAAGAGATTATCATCCAATGTGCTAAAATAAACACAAAAGGAATAGCTAATACATAATATTTCATGTTATGGAGAGCAGCATATGCAAACTGATCACTGAGGGAAGGGACAGAGCTCAGCCTACAAAGCAATGTGAGTCAAAGTGATTATGCATTAAACTGCCAACCATATCCAGAAGAAATATACTAGACTTCCAGTAATAGATTATGAACAATTCTCTAGAATCTTGAAGCCTTACAAACACCAATTGAGATATAATTGTTATATAACTAAAAACAACAAAAGTAGATTGATATACATCGGAATCAAGTGGGTCGACACATGTCTGCATGTGTGCCATCTGATATGATTCAAAGGGATACAAAAGAAATAATCTTATAAATAACGTTGTGTGCGACATAAAGGAAACCCAGCCTACAACTCAAAATGTGAAGGAAAATGATTATGCACCAAACTATCATCCTCCAGCACAAAAATATAGCTATTTAATAGATGACAAACAGTGCTCAAGAATCTTGAAGCTTTGCAAAGATTAGTTAACAAACTTCTGAATGGTGACTAATATATTAGACAAGAATAAGAAAAATAAATCTGTTTACCTTAGACTCATGTGGGTCCACAACCCACTGGACACCCTCCTTGAACAAGATAAAAAGAGTGTGTGTATATATACATAAATATATAAATATAAATACACACAAGTCTATGTCCAATGGGTACGGGTACGAGTACGGAAGGTACGACATGCCAATTTCAAAAAATGAGAGTACGGAGACACGGCTGTATATATATTTAGAAAGAGAGTTTGGGTTTGGATCAAGCCTGGATCTATAATAAGGTCCATATCAATTTTTTTTTTCAAAAGTCTGTAAGGGAGGTGACTATAATTTTTTGAAAAAAGGGGCAGGGGAAGGTACATATCAGAAATTAAAGAAAAAGCTTGTAAGGGAGGGGGTGACTGTAATTTTCAAAAATAAGGGGGAGGTGGAATGAAATTCTCTTTTTAATAAAAACATAGGGCACAAAATCTCTCTCTCTCTCTCTCTCTCTCTCTCTCTCTCTCTCTCTCTCTGTGTGTGTGTGTGTGTGTGTGTGTGTGTGTGTGTGTGGCAGATTCGAACAAGAAGAGGAGGAGGAGGATCCGGTATGCTCTCTCTCGTCTTCTTCTTCCTTCTCCTCCTCTCCTCTTCTTCTTCCTTCTCCTCTTCTTCTTCCTTCTCCTCATCTTCCTCTTCCATTTTCATCCTCTTCTTCCTTCTCCTCCTCTTCCTCTTCCTCTTTCGCTTTCATCTTCTTCTTCATTCTCCTCCTGTTTCTTTTCTTTCTTCTTTCTTCTTTCTTCTTTCTTCTTTCTTCTTCCTTCTCCTCCTTTTTCTTTTTCTTCTTCCTCCTCCTCCTATTTCTCTTTTTTTTTTCTTCTTCCTCCTCCTTTTTCTTCTTCCTTTCACCGAGGTCAAACAAAAAAAATGGGTTGGGTCATGGTCAGACCCGATCCAGACAATCACATACCTGTGCTGCGTCCGGTATCAGTACCCGTGTCGGGCTGTGTCAACACGGGTACGGCTGCCCGGTTGCCGTGTCTATGTGACACACACACACAAACAAACGTATAATATATATATATATATATATATATATATATATATATATATATATATATATATATGTACACACATGGATTCCGTATACTCGATACACTACCAATTTTTATCAACAGTGATTGTTGTAACATGTGCAGCAGAACCATCCTGAAGGGCCCTGGTTCCTTTAACAGTATTCAGACATGCTGCAGTTGGAGACAAGTGGTAGCATGCAGATACCCTCAATATCAGAAGATGGGGTGATTTTTTAGCCCAGTTTAATCAAGCAAGATCAATCCCTTTAACTGGAAAGGAACAGCACTAGTGATCATGGTCCATGACAACCAACCGGCTTGTAGCCAATCCAATGCCAGAAGGTACCAGACTATGATAGTGTATTCTTTTCTTTTCTGAAAGAAAGATAACTTACAATTAGAAAGAGAGCAAGAGGTTGACAAGGAGACAACCCCAGCATAAATGATAACCAAAAGACTACTAAAACAAGAAAAAATAGAACGGAAACAAGCTTAATCCAATCCTCAATTGACCAAACCTCCATTCCCTCTAAAAGAACAGCTTTAAAGTGCATCCTTTTTTTCTGAGAAGTTTTTTTCATTCATTTAAAAGAAAAGATGATGAGAGGTTACCAGTAGTTACATGCAAGCATAGCAACTAGTACAATACTACAGATCTAGCACTAAACAATCCAATCTAGACAAGTCACAGTTTGGTTCCTTGACGAATTACTGAAAATATATTGGTTTCTCTCCAAGGATATAAACCACCATGCCAAAGATTGCTAATAGTAATGTCTAATTAGTGATCCATATCTTTCCCTTGGCTTTGATTGAAGCGTCCAGTATCCTATCTAATCAAGGAAATCTGGCACCTTCCACATACCAGTCACCCTAGGCCATCCCATATCTAAGTAATGAACAATGCCAAATAGGGTATCTTTCTCTGTGCCATACGGATAGCATAAACTGGCCCGTAAGAACCCTTCTTTTTAAATTAAATTTGATCAAGGCCCTATCCAGGGACAATATCCAAAAAAAGTACATTAGCTCTCTGGTAGGGACAGCAACTTCAAAGTGCATCTTTGGGGAAGAGAACTGCACTTGATTCCAACAGGGACTTTCTATAGAGAAATCCCTTGTGCATTGCATCTACATGCAACCTTCTCAGGTCTGTCCATTAAACTCGTGTCAACAAGATCCCCACGAGAACTTCTCATTCCAAAAGCACCTCCATAATTGGTTTCCTCCTCAAAGTTATATCTGAGGTCCCATTGCTGAAGTAGCTTTAAGCAAATGAAGATTCTTCATAGCAAGAGAGAAAAGAGTTTGGAATTTATTTGTCAATAATTAGGCTCCATACAAGGATCCATCCAAAGCCAGTGAATATACCATCTCCCATCTTGATCTCCATTTTACTCTTAAACTCCTCTAAGACATTCAACCACCCACTCCAGGTACAAGAACATTTTTTTACATGTTCCGCTTTCATGCTTCACATGATTTTCCCAAGGATTATTTCTAGTTTTCCGAAGAAAGTGCAGATACTGGTAACAGTGACCAGGATGGCATAAAAAGGACCCTGTTCCCCTTTCACACAACATTTGTTTTTCATTTATAAGTCCACCAAAAAGTATTGCTGTTAGAAGATCCACCTTTCATAATATGCATAAAGGATCAAGCATTTCTATCCTTCACACATTTCAGAATATGTATAAAGGATCAGAAATTCCTATCTTTCCCAAAAACCACCTGGCTTCAACTCTATTTTCATGTGTCTTTCCCCAAATCAATCATACATTTTTTGTTACAACAGAAAAGGTACTGTTTGGTTAAAAAGACTAGAAATATCCTTTGTCCAAGAAAATGCCACATGGAACAAGCAGAGGAATTTTTAGCTTCCCAATGAACTAGGTGTGTGTGTGTGTGTGTGTCAAGAGAGGGAGAAACCAAGAAGTGTAGTACAGAAAGCATGCCAAAAAAAAAGGCAACCTGGAAAAAATTCTATAAGAAAGATTATGACAGGAAATATAAAAAAAATTACCTAGCCATGTATTTAAGAAGGCTCGGAAAGAAACTTCTTTGTAAATGCTCGGCATAGAAGACGGTCACGTTGCCCTCGTCAAGTTGTACCATCATCTCTCTAACAATGGTAAACCCTGATTCTAGAATAATCTTCTTGATTATATCTGTATAGTTGTGAAATAGACCATCAGGCTTTATCATTGCCAATGTCCTCTCCATTTCTGAACTTGAAGCACACAAACATCTGGAGCACACAATATTTGAAAGGAGATGTTAATCATTCTCTAAATCATAAAATCATTACAGCAAGGCCGCTAAATAAAGAAATAAACTTCAAGAGTAAAACTAGAGATCACCGGGTGTTCAGATCACAGGAATAACCTTCTTCAGTATTTTTCTCAGGAAAGAAGAAAAAAATATGAAAAATATGTGCACTCCCACTTTTAACTCAGTTACAACATTGCCTCAATTCAGGCTTCCAAGAATCAGTGACTATTAGAAATTTTCAATTTTGTGTAGAACATTTGCAATTTGTTGCACCTACTGATTTCTCATTTCTTGAAAATATGACAACGATACATGACTATTTTCAACCTGATGTCTGAAGGTTTTGTCGTTTCTTGGCTACAGGTGATTGAAAGTTTGGATCAGTTTATTTGCAAACTGCTCCAAATGTTTATTAGCTAAGGATTTATCATCTCACTGATTTTTCCAGCAATGATCTGGGCATCAGTGTTCATTTCAGCTGAAGTTTGTTGCAGTTTGTGCCATCTCAGTGTTCTTGACTGACTAAAAAGATTTTCGTTCAATCTACTTAATATTTCTGGAAACGAGAGCTTTTTATTCCTTGACTCAATACTTAGCAGTCTAGCGACTCTCGAATCTGTAACTTGGTTAGCCTTTTTATGCGGTTGACAGTTGACTTCACCTATGTCCCTCCGATTAAAGTGCTGTCCTGTTGATCTAGATCACCTTACGTTTTTGTGTGTTGCTGAAACATTCTAAGAAATAACAATTTATCCTTTTCATTTGACTATTCCTCCTGAACCATCATCTGATTCTTGTCCTTTTTCTGTGGATCTCCTTCCATCTTACAGTGCACCACACTTATAGATCCTCTAAATATAGCTAGCAGCAAGACTTATCCCTCCGGGTCATAAGCTGAGTATCGTATGCAACAATGCAATGAGCATAAGACAATTCATCTTCTACTATTCTTCGTGCATTCAATCAAGAGGTGCTAGAATGCCACCACTAAGCCTTTTAGTGCTACTCATCAACTCTGCAAATATGTTTACTTCTGAATTGGCAGCAAGGTCGAGAATTTTTAAGTGATAAATTTGTTCATAGTTGATACAGTCAAGTAAACTCATTCACAGTTGATACAGTCAAGTAAACTCATTCACAGCTGATACAGTCAAGTAGTCGAACACTAAGCTATGCATATGATAAAGCCTGCCTCTTTAAACCCGACTAAATACAAGACAGGGAAACTATTGGCTACACTTGATTGTGGGCGTACCTAATCGAATAAATATATGTAATGAGCTGTGGTTTTATTACTGGAGATTGATGGCCAGGCTTAGTGCCTCCCATTGGCTTAGAGGGTCAAACCGCCATCCAGTCTAATTTTCAATCAAGCTTGAGGGGCCCCTTGCTGGTCCTATGATGTAAACCCGGTATTGGATTTATGAAAGAAAATCTACCAAACTACCAGCCTTTGCTAAAATTATCTAAAAATATCTAATTTTATCTAGGAAAGCAGGAAAATAACAGAAAATTAGGCAACAACATCATCCAACCAATCTCCCATTTGCTTTTATTTGGCCCGATGAAGATGGGGAAATCCCCATCCCCGTGTAAACGAGACTAAGTACAGATGATGATGGCGATGGTGGTGGAGGTCTTTTACGATGATGACGACGAAGATGATGTTAGGTGTAAGAAGGAAGGGAGAGAGAATTCAAAGAAGAAACTGGGCTGTTTTGAAAGAGGTGGTCTTGATGAGGTGGAATAGTCCCACATTGCTTGTGCTTGAGTTTTCTGTGGGCTTTATAAGCCACTTGAGAACTCATACACTTGTTCTTGAGAACAAGGAGTGGGATGACCACCACACACGCGCGCGCGCGCGCGCGCGCCCGCCGCGCCGTGTCGTGCCGAGCCGGGCTCGGGTTCGGGTTCGGGTAATTGGCCCTTTATGGCCATATCCAATCAAGACAAAGTACCTTTTTACCCAAAGTTTCTTTGGATTTGGATTCGGTAACGGATTATGGGAATGGATAACGGGTCACGACTCCTCGGATTCCGTGCCCGTTATGGAACTTCGGATTCCGTAACGGATCTCGATCTTTCGAAGTCCGTTAACGGATCACGTCCCCTCAGATTCTGTAACGGGCTCCTTCCACGTTTCATAACCGTTCGTGGGTTATAAAAGCGTGGTCAGGGGTGGGGTTACTGATATGCTGAGACAGACTTTCTGAAGAAGAGTTCTGCGATTTTCCATCTCCCTTTTTACTCTCTCTCTCTTTCCTGTGAGTTATCCCGAAAGGGGTTGTTCTGCAACTGTGGTTCGAAGAGGCTGTTTTCGAAGGACGATCCGTCGGAGTGCACCGTTCGGTTCGTCGTGGCTATTGTATCCTGAGGAAGGACGCCGGACCCTGATCTGCACAGTATGTGGGGGCGAATCTTCTCTAAGGGGAGTACTTTTGTACGCCTTAGCCTATTACATAAACTAAACATGTTCCTGTTGTTTTCTTTATGTTCTGTGCATATGTTTGTTTATATGCTGGCGTCTGGATTTTGGTCTGTTGCAGAAACTGACATGCCTGCACCCTGTTGTTGTTTCTGTCGTCTGTTAATCATGCTATTTACACTGTTGTATTTCATGATTTATTTCGTGTTTTATATCATGATGACGAATGTGAAACTGTGTGATCCGAAAATTGATCCAACAGTCTTAGAGAAGATTTTAAGCATGTCGACCTCTTCCGCTTTTGTACCAAAAGTGGACATGTCCGGTATGCCGGAAAAGTTTGCCGGACAGAACTTCAAGCGTTGGCAACAACGCATGAAGATCTGGTTCACTACGATAGGGTTGTTGAATGTTCTGGAAATCGACTGCCCTTCGGTGTCTGATACTAACCCTGACCCTTCTGCAGTCACTGCGGCTGTAGAGTGGAAAGAAAAGGACAGTATATGCCGTGGTTGCATACTATTGGCTCTGTCCAACACATTGTTCGATGTGTACTGTTCTTCGTCTACCACTGCTAAGGGTCTATGGGATCAACTTGACAAGAAGTACAATACCGAAGACCAAGGTCTTGAAAAGTACTCTGTTGCCAAGTTTCTGAAATATCAGATGGTAGAAGGCAAGTCGGTCACTGAGCAGGCACACGAGTTTCTGCTACTGCTTCATAGTTTGGCTGAGGCTGAAATGAAACTTCCTGAGAAGTTTCAAGTTATGACCATCGTAGAGAAATTTCCTAAGTCTTGGGTAGACTTCGGTATGTCTCTCAAGCACCGTAGAGAGAAAATTTCCCTAGATGATCTTATGGTAGCCATTGCCATTGAAGAGGAGCATCGAAGCCAGAAACAGATCGTAATGCCAACTGAACCGCCTAAGGTGAACATGATGACCGGAGCTTTTAAGAGCAAAGGACAAAAATCGAAATCTGCAATGAAAAACCAGTTTAAACCTAAGGCCAAAATCCAGAAAAAGGCAAAGAACAAACCGTGCTGGAACTGTGGGCAGGTTGGGCACTGGGCTAATGAATGTCCTTCCAAAAAGGCCAAAGCTCATGGGACCACAGACGGAACGCCTCAAGTCAACATGGTGACTGAGGTCGTTGGGACCAGTACTAGGTATGTTTCTGTTAACCCGCAAATCTATCACGTCTATGAGCCAACAGAGTGGCTGGTTGACACTGGGGCTAATGTGCACGTTTGTGCTGATAAGTCTGTCTTTGTCTCATACCAGGCTGCTGCAGGCAGATCCGTGACTATGGGCAATTCAACGGCTGCAAAGGTGTTAGGGATTGGACGCGTGGATCTGAAGTTTCCTTCAGGACGAGTTCTATCTTTACACAGAGTGCACCATGTGCCTGTAGTTAGAAGGAACATTCTAAGTGGTTCATGTCTTGTTAGAGAGGGTTATGAATTTAACTTTAAATGTAATAAAGTTGTTATTTTACATTCTGGAAACTTTATTGGCAAGGGGTATTTAGATGATGGTTTATTTAAACTTCGTGTTGAACATGTTTGCAGTGATAAATTAGAAAATGATGTTTCTTCTGATTCATTGTCTAATGTTGCATATAACATAGAATCATCTGACTTATGGCATAATAGATTAGGTCATGTGAATTTCAACTCTGTGAAACGCATGATGAACTTGAAAATGATTCCTGAGCATTCCATTGATAAAACTAAAAAATGTGAAATTTGTGTGCAAGCAAAACAATGTAAGAAACCATTCCATACGATTGTTAGAGATTCTGAAATATTGGATCTGGTGCATACAGATATCTGTGAGTTTAATGAAGTGTTAACTAGAAATCATAAAAAGTATTTTATCACTTTTATAGATGATAGCACTAAATACTGTTATGTGTATCTGCTAAAATCAAAAGATGAAGCTTTTGATAAGTTTCTTAATTTTAAGAATGAAGCAGAAACACAAACCGGTAGAAAACTTAAGAGATTGAGGTCTGATAGAGGAGGAGAATATACCTCTAATAAACTCGATGAATATTGCAAATCTGTTGGAATAGTTCATGAGTTTACTGCTCCATATTCTCCATAATCCAATGGGATTGCAGAAAGAAAGAATAGAACCCTAACTGACATGATAAATACTCTACTTGGGAGTTCTGGATTACCTACCTATATGTGGGGGGATGCTCTGAATACGGCTTGTCATATTCTGAATAGAGTACCTCAGAAGCATAAGGATAGTAGCCCTTTTGAACTCTGGAGAAATAGGAAAGCTAGCTTAAAATACCTTAAAGTGTGGGGGTGCCTAGCTAAGGTACTTGTCCCAGAACACAATAGGAAGAAGCTAGGTCCTAAAACAGTAGATGCTGTCTTTTTGGGTTATGTAGAGAACAGCTATGCCTACAAGTTCTTAGTAATTAAGTCTGAGATATCTGGCATAGATGTTAACTCTATTGTAGAGCTTCGAGAAGCTACATTCTTTGAGGATGTATTTCCCATGAAAGTTGGTGTACCTCAGAATCTGTCTTCTTTAGATATACCTTAAACTTCTTGTTCCATTCCCGAACATGTGGAAATGATGACAGATGTGGGGGTAGAACCATCTTGTTCCCATATCCTAGACCCGGTGAGTCTGAGGAAGTGGTTGAACCTAGAAGAAGCAAGAGACCAAGGATTACTAAGGATTTGGGAAGTGATTTTATCACTTACCTTATCGAAGATGATCCTCCCACTTTCCGAGATGCAATGGCTTCACCTGAAGCAAAGCATTGGAAAGATGCCATCAAGAGTGAAATGGACTCCATTATCTCTAATGGTACTTGGGAACTGGTTGACCTCCCTCGTGGTAGTTCCACAATTGGGTGCAAATGGATCTTTAAGAAGAAGTTGAAATCAGATGGATCCATTGACAAGTACAAGGCGAGACTGGTTGCCAAGGGGTTCAAACAAAAGGAGGGAATAGACTATTTTGATACCTATTCTCCAGTTACCTGGATGACCACTATTAGGGTGCTTATTGCACTGGCTTCCATTTATGATCTCTCGGTCCATCAAATTGACGTGAAGACAGCTTTCTTGCATGACGATCTTGAAGAAGAGATCTATATGGATCAACCTGAGGGTTATGTGGCTCCTGGTAACGAAGATAAAGTTTGTAGACTTGTTAAGTCATTATATGGACTTAAACAAGCCCCTAAACAATGGCATGAAAAGTTTGATAATATTATTTTATCATTTGGCTTTGTTGTTAATGAATCTGATAAGTGTGTTTATTGTAAAGTTAAAAGTGATGGTTGTATTATTTTATACCTGTATGTTGATGACATTCTATTGTTTGGTTCCAATATGGGAATTGTAAATGAGACAAAGTCGTTTCTTAGTAGTAAGTTTGATATGAAGGATATGGGTGTTGCAAATGTGATCTTAGGCTTAAAGCTGACTCGTTCAGCTGAAGGGTTAACCATTTCACAATCTCACTTTGTTGAGAAAGTACTTGTGAAATTTGACTATAACCAAGGGAGATCTGTAGCAACTCCATATGACCCTTCTATCCCTCTTCATAAGAATACGACTGGTGTTCCTGTGTCTCAATTGAGGTATTCCCAGATTATTGGAAGTTTGATGTATCTTGCAAATTGCACGAGACCAGATATTTCGTTCTCCGTGACAAAATTAAGTAGATACACAAGTTGTCCAAATCGCACTCATTGGAAGGCATTGGACAGGGTACTTAGATACCTAAAAAGAACTATTTCCTTGAGTTTGCATTACAAGAGATTCCCTGCAGTTCTTGAGGGATATAGTGATGCAAGCTGGATAGCCATGAACTCTGGCAGTTATGGCGTGACAGGGTATGTATTTACCTTGGGTGGCGGCGCAGTCGCTTGGAGATCAGTAAAGCAGACCATCTTGTCTCGGTCTACTTTTGAGGCTGAACTTTGTGCTTTAGATGTCACAGGATTGAAAGCCGAATGGTTAAAGGGACTTCTTGAGGAACTTCCTTTAATGTGCAAGCCAATTCCTGCGATATCTGTGCATTGTGACAATATGGCCACAATTGCAAAGATTAAAAGCACAAAATATAACCAAAAGCAGAGAAGACATATCCAAGTCAGAATAAAATCTGTAAGGGAACTGGTGTCTCAGTTAGTGGTTGTTGTAGACTATGTTGGATCCAAAGAGAACACAGCTGATCCATTAACGAAAGGACTAGATAAGTCTTTAGTCCTAAAATCCAGAGAGAGGATGGGACTGAAACCCATCAGTAGTTCATCTGCAGTAGCAACCTAACCTATCTGAGTGGAGATCCCACAAAGTAGGTTCAATGTGGTAATAACAAGTTGTAGGGTGAACTGGATAGCACCTTATTTATATGATACTATGTATCTGTGTCTGTTCTCCTGTTTACTCTGGAAAGGTGCTGTAGCTGCAAGTTAAGGAAGAGTTAAAACTCTGAATGGGTTCAAAGCCTTCAAGGCGAGATGTTAGCAGTGCATCTTTGAGAAGCCCACCTATGTGAGTGTGACTGTGTGGCCGCAGTTTAAGGAATTGGGTTATTCCTGAAGTCACTCATGAAACAGGATTCGGGCGCATGACCTTTAACGCGCCGCCCCTAAAGATTACAACCAGAACCTTTATCATGTTGTTGCTGATGGACACTCATACACCAAAGGTTCAAGTTCAAGACTTCAGTTCACTTCGTTCCTGTGGGGGTAAAGTTAGTCAACTAAGGTAGTGGTTCAAACCGGAAGGTACCATTGCTGAAAGCATGATATGTCCTGTTGCAGATTGTCTCATCTTGCATCTTGGTTTCCTCCCATTTCATTCTTTGAATTTGTGGGGAAATGTTAGGTGTAAGAAGGAAGGGAGAGAGAATTCAAAGAAGAAACTGGGCTGTTTTGAAAGAGGTGGTCTTGATGAGGTGGAATAGTCCCACATTGCTTGTGCTTGAGTTTTCTATGGGCTTTATAAGCCACTTGAGAACTCATACACTTGTTCTTGAGAACAAGGAGTGGGATGACCACCACACACACGCGCGCGCGCCCGCGCGCCCGCCCGCCGCGCCGTGTCGTGCCGAGCCGGGCTCGGGCTCGGGCTCGAGTTCGGGTTCGGGTTCGGGTAATTGGCCCTTTAGGGCCATATCCAATCAAGACAAAGTACCTTTTTACCCAAAGTTTCTTTGGATTTGGATTTGGATTCGGTAACGGGTTATGGGAATGGATAACGGGTCACGACTCCTCGAATTTCGTGCCCGTTATGGAACTTCGGATTCCGTAACGGATCTCGATCTTTCGAAGTCCGTTAACGGATCACGTCCCCTCGGATTCTGTAACGGGCTCCTTCCACGTTTCATAACCGTTCGTGGGTTATAAAAGCGTGGTCAGGGGTGGGGTTACTGATATGCTGAGACAGACTTTCTGAAGAAGAGTTCTGCGATTTCCCATCTCCCTTTTTACTCTCTCTCTCTTTCCTGTGAGTTATCCCGAAAGGGGTTGTTCTGCAACTGTGGTTCGAAGAGGCTGTTTTCGAAGGACGATCCGTCGGAGTGCACCGTTCGGTTCGTCGTGGCTATTGTATCCTGGGGAAGGACGCCGGACCCTGATCTGCACAGTATGTGGGGGCGAATCTTCTCTAAGGGGAGTACTTTTGTACGCCTTAGCCTATTACATAAACTAAACATGTTCCTGTTGTTTTCTTTATGTTTTGTGCATATGTTTGTTTATATGCTGCCGTCTGGATTTTGGTCTGTTGCGGAAACTGACATGCCTGCACCCTGTTGTTGTTTCTGTCGTCTGTTAATCATGCTATTTGCACTATTGTATTTCATGATTTATTTCGTGTTTTATATCATGATGACGAATGTGAAACTGTGTGATCCGATGATAAGTTCAAAATTAAGCACTCTATCTTTATACACATATTGCTGGCTCCTGGTTAAAGTTTCATTATTTCTTCCACAATGATTTCAACGAATTGGGTCATATCCCCAAACCTTCAAACTGCAAAAAGAAAAGAAAACAATACTTAACATAACTTCATCATTCAGCGAAACAAATTCTTTGAATTTCCTCAATTAAAATCTAATCAACAAGAATTCACGAAAACGGGAACATCATAATCTTTGCTGAAACAAGCTAAACGATGCCCACGAAAGAAGCCCATAAACCCAAGACCTTCTTGCCCAAAAGCAAAAAGGGATGCCCACATAACCTTTCGGATCAGTGGAAGTAATAAAAAAAGATGTCATGAATTAGATCAATAAGAAACTCCGGCCTCGCGATACGAAGATGGTGGTAAGTTATTTGTTATCCCCACATTTCGCATTTTGGGTTCATTAGATGAATCAGAGAGAGAGAGAGAGAGAGAGAGAGAGAGAGAGAGAGAGAGACCTTTGAGCGAGGGTGGTGAGGGAGAGAGAGATGAAGAAAAGGATCACCGAAAGTCTCGCCATTTCCTTCGCTAATGTTGCTTCTCTCGCTTCCTTGCTTTGCGGAGGGAGAGAGACCTGATTTTGTTCGTTAATTTACGAAAAGCCTTCCAAATTATTATATATTTCTACAAATGGCTTAATATTTCAGTTATTATCATTAGCCCTCTGGTGTTATACGTTATGCTTCAAAGACAAGTGGACACCTAAAATCAGCTAGGGATGACAGTGGACCGGGGCGGGAGCGGGGGATAAGGTCTTCATCCCCGCCCCGTCTCAAAATCCTACCCTCCATCCCTGCACGGGTTTTGATTTTAACCTCTATCTCCCCTTCTCTTGGGTCTACAAGGGGTGAGGTGGGGCGGGTCCCGTTTGCATTCCGTCCACTGCCAACTCTAAAGAAAGATCGAGGATGGGGCAAGGCGGGGATCGAGGACGGGGCGAGGCAGGGGAAAACGTAAGTCCATCCCTGCACGAGTTTTGATTTTAACTTTCATCCCCCGCGGTTTCATGTCCTCCATTCCCAGTTCAAACGGGGCGGGGCCTTGTTTCCCCAAGTCTACTACCATACCTTTTTCTATTTTTTCAAATGAATGTTTAGATGTATTTGGATCAATATCCCAACCCCGCATGATTCATTGACCCATTATACCAATAGGCCTGGTCATGCGTTGCCTTACGAACCCAAGCCCATTAAGAATGGACTCAAAAACTGGTTTCTTAATAAATGGATTGGGTCACTTGTAAGACAAGTCATGCTCCCAATGAACCGAGCTCAATGGGGGTGGGGGGCTTGATTAGGCCAGCCCGATGTCCACCCTTGGAGCGATATATAAACATACATGTCACCTCGGCAACTTAACCATAAGCCAATGGAATTAAAATGAAGAGGTTTTACTTTTCCAATCACAAGAAATCCCTCGATTTTTAGGTTTGGTTCGGATCGAGGTGGAACCATACCTAATCTTTGATTTTTAGGTATGGTATTGGGTTCAGACATGGGTCTAATATGTAATATCCAAGAATTTTTGTAATTATTTTAATATATAAGCTTGAGATATTTACCTGCCCAATATGGATCTTTGCTAATGGATTCTGGATAACTACGCAATCTATGACCTTTTAAAATAATATTTGGGTTTGGAACTCGTAGGGGTTCAGAGAAAACAACCCATAAGTGAACCAAATTTGGAATCTTCACTTAAAGTGTACTGGATCTTAAAATACTTTCTGGATCCAGAGTGAAGATCTGAACTCACGCTTATCTGTATTGGCTTACAAGACTCCGATCCATATTATTTGGCTCTTCGAATGAGCTAGGACAACCCAATTGGATTTGGGTAAGGTGTAGACCCATATCAGGGTTTAAACTGAACTTAGGAGGAATTTGAATCCATTTTCAAGACCCAAACGAATCCCACTAAGAAATTGATATTTTAGGTCAATTTAAAAACTCAAATAGATCCTACTAACTAAGGAGTGTTGTGGATAAATTTGGAAACCCAAATAGATCCCAAGGAATAAAAAGATAAAGTGGATCCATTTGAAAATCAAAATGAATCTCATTAAACGTTGCATCCACTTGAGGACCCAAATGGAACTTGCTATGTAACTAAAGTATTTAAATTCATTTTTAGACCCAAATAGATTCTACTAAGCAATGTAAGATTTGGATCCTTTTAAAAGATCCAAATGGACCATAATGAAGAAAACAAAGGGTGGACTCGTTTGAATCCCAAATGGATCCAATCTAATAAAGAAAATATTTGGGTATGTTTAAGACCCAAGTAAACCTATTATATATATATATATGTATGTATATATATATATATATATATGAAATAGGGTTTGGATTTTGATGGGACCCGAATGGGTCTCACCAAATCCAAACCAAAGATCCTAAAAGTATCCAAAAGAAAAAGAGACATTTGATTTGGTTTGGGTCCAAGTAGGACACAAACTCAAATTCAAACTCAAGTTTCCCCTTTTATTGAAAACCTTACAAAGGTTTTATCAACACTAAGTTTTTCAAAAAAAAAAATGATTAAACCCCACCCAACGTAGGGGGAATGTCGTCAGCCACCACTTACCACTGGCACGGTGTGTAATGACCCAAATTGGGGCCTCTCGAGCCTGAGTTCGTGGACGTTAGTTCCTAAAAAAATAACTAAAATAACTTCTTTAAAACCATGCCATTTTTTTTTCATAATAATAGAAGGTCCAAACATCCATTAATAATAACTATTCTCATCCAAATAAAAGTGTCTAATTACATAAGCATAATAAGGAGAAATGTAAAAATGAACCATACTTCAAATGCTAAGAAATCTGGTGGCAGCTGAGTTAAAGACCTGGACTAATTCTTCCTATTGGCAACAATTTCTGAACCTACAATTACAACCAAAAGAGGGAGTAAGTCTACAACTCAGTAAGTTTTTATTTATAAATTAGACATGACAATTACAACTGTAGTGAGCTGTAAGCTCCTATTCTTAGTTTAGTTTGCTAACTAAGAACATATGCGGTTTATAGATTTTTACTCTCTTTTATCATATCTTTATCATCATACTTAAATTCATACTCTACTCTAATCGGCTATTCCGGACATAGCCTCCTCGAGAATAATAACCCATGTAGACAACTCAGAGTCTACAACATTAGCCAAACATATAAATCACTCACAACAACATAATCCAAACCGGCCCAAACTATGGATACAAGTGTTGCAGTTGCTCATCGGTTGCAAGCCGAAAGGCACTAAGTGCTCATCGGTAGCTAGCTGAAAAGCTCGGGTGGTTATACTTACCCTCAAGGTACTCGAAGAGCTATACCTACCCCCAAGGTGTCGAGAAGTCATACATGCTCCCAAGGTTTTGTGGTTCATGCTACATCCTACATGTATCTAGTAGGTAATGTTTTAACCCCTAAGGGTCACATAGAATATCTGAGCAATTCTCAAGGTACACACGAGGTACACAACTCAACAATGTCCTAGACCATGCCTCCTAATAGAGTTTTTTTATCATGTTCCGTGTGATTATCCTACAAACATTATTCTTTCAACTTTCATTTTCTAAAGTTAGTATTTTATATAATCATTAATGTATGTCTACTAACTACAGTTAACGCGTATTCACATGTCATATATTTAAGGATAACGACCCACCACATAGTCAACTTATTAAATCATGACACTTACAATGCTCCTCCCAAAGCATAAACATGATATTTTTAAGATAGATCTTATCCCAAAACTTTGGAACTCTATACTCAATTATCAACATCATACATCAATTTTTTATATGCAGTAATGTCATGATTTTCTCCACATAAGATACATTCATAATTTAAATAATGCCATAAAGCAAGAAACATATAGCATGTATCATCTCATTTAAGCATCATACAAAATATTATGATTATAGATTTTTATGCATGCTAAACAGTTGTTCTATTTATAATAAAATAAAACTAGCATACTTAAAATACATGGAATCATATCGTAGGATACCTAAACTAATAAACATGTATTTTATTTAACTGGGGGATTTGCAAATGTTCACTTATTTGGAACACTTAAGTTCTAATTCTAAAAAATATCCTTAGCCTTCTCGTAAGTTTTGATCTGAAATAGATGAATATCCCGTATTATCATTTAAAATATTGTCTTTATAAAAAATTATGAAAATACCACTAGCTTCAATGCCGAACTATGACTTTGTTCTTTCAGAGTTTGACATCGCATCTCTTGCTAATGGATGCTACTCAGAGAGAATAATCCAAGGATCCAAAAATCAATTGCATCCGACATCGGGGTGAAAAGTTTTGCTTTGTTTACTATTTGGGCATACTGAGGGCAAAATAGTCTTTTTACTTTTTTACCACCCCTAGTTCATGTAATATCTCCGATTTGTTTTGCCTTTACACCATTTTTTTTCACTATACTTAATTCACATTCATTGTAGTTCAACTTTTAAATCCTGAATCAATTCAGATCCACTCTTATTCCAAAGTGGACCATTTAAGTTTTTTTCAACTGCAATTCAGATTGGATTTTGGATTCAGTAAGCCCAATCCAAACTTTTTGTGATGGTTTGGTACAAGTCTGGTATCAACGATGAAAAAGACATGGATTTGGATTAAACCCAACTAGATTCAATTAGTTTTGGATCTACTTTAGGTACATGTGATCCGATATGAGTTTAGATCCAAACCTAGATTCGGTTCGTATTGAAAAACTGAGGACTTCTCCATCTTGATTCTCACTCTCCTTTATATACCCATCCAATTCCACTATATGTATATATATATATATATATATATATATATATATATATATATATATATATATATATATATATATATATATATATATATATATTAAAATCTGGTCGTCTCAATCTAACACAAATCGTGGGCCCAACTTGGTTTGGATCGAGTCAGTTTGCCAAAAGCAAATCAGACCCGACTCGATCTATTTAGACCGAGTCGATTTGTTCAGACCAAGTCGGTCTGCTGAAATAAATCAGATCTGACTCGGTCTGTTCGAACCAAATTGATCTATCGCTAATACACAGACCCGAGTCGGTCTGTCCCAAGTGTGCATTTCTTTTTTTACTGCTTGGCTCGGTCTGGGCATACCCAGACCAAGTCACTCTGGTCATTCCCTGACCTAGCTCGGTTTGGGTCTTGCCAAAACTGAGTGGCACGGCTGACTCAGTTTGTTGTTATGTGCAGACCAAGTTTGTCTGTCACATGGGGTCGATACACTATCTCCCCCTACTCTCTGTTGTGTGGTTGCCACTAGCAACTCCACCATTGTCGAGGTTGCAGCAATCCATAGTGAACGAGGCGGTACTGTCGGTAATTGGCGATTGTCGGCAGCTGCCTACCCTTTTTTCTCTTTTGTTTGCCACTTGTTCCCATTTGTGATAACAAAGGGTACCCTCTCTATTCACACCAACCCTATGAGCGACAAGGACAAGGTTCTCCATGTCCATGCGTCTCTGCAACTCGTTGACAACCCTGTGGTTGCCAACGTCCTCTGCTTTTAAAAGAAAATGAAAGAAAGGGAACAAAGACTTACTTGTGGCTAACAGTGGCATCTCTCGTTGTCGTTGCGTCTCCTCTCTCTCTCTTTCTCTCAACAGGTTTGCCATATTGGATTGGGGAAAGGAGAGGAGAACCCATGGATTTTATAGCCATGGGTGAGGGGCACCTGTTACCTCATCACCTCGCTCCTTCCTTTAACGGGGGAGGCATTTCCCTCTTCCCTCTCCCACTTTCCATTTTCATGGCAGAGGGAGAGGGGTAATGCTCCCCTCTCCTTATAACTGCCGCAAGCGCCTTCCCCCTCTTCCCGTAACCGCCCTAGCCAGATGTCAGCGTTACACACCATAGTGTAGACAACACGGTGGGCCAAAGGCGGTGACATCCCCGTGTCATCCAGCACGGTGGTTGGAGCGAGGGGCGACAACCGTGGTGGCCGGATAGCCACCATGATCGCCCTATAAATTTTGAAAAGGGGGGGTGGGGGGGAGGGGGTCAATCCCCTCCACTCGCAGAGTATGGGTGAGGGGAAGGGGTCACCTCCCCTTTTTTCTGGCCACAATAGAGAGGGACGAGGTAGGGGTCCTTTCTCCTATCGCCTCTCTTTTTTGTGAAAACCATAGGGAGAGAGTGAGCAACACGAGTCTCTTCCCTCGCTACCTCCCTCTTTCACGGGCGACGCAGGGATGGAGGTCACCTCCCCCACCACCTGCATGCCTTTTCCTCTCCTATAAAAATAAAAGGGAGAGGGGGAGGCCTCTCTCTCAGTTCTTTCTCCCACTCGATCTCCCTCTTGACCCCTCTGATTTGGGTGCGGAGAGACTCAACCGAGTCTCTCTCTCTCTCTCTCTCTCTCTCTCTCTCTCTCTCTCTCTCTCTCTCTCTCTCTCTCTCTCTCTCTCTCTCTGTTGACTATGGCATTGCCCCAATGCCAAATTTACTACACCACTCGAGTAGCTTTGAGCCGCTACCACCACCATTCAAGTCGCCATCATCACCGCTTCTCCTGCTACATTTTCTCACCCATCGAAGTTCCACACGAACCCCTGAGTACAATTTTTAGATCGTTAGTTTTGGAAAATTATATAATATATAAAATATGTTTATTTTGATACGCGAGTGAATACAATATATATATATATATATATATATATATATATATATATATATATATATATATATATATATATATATCAAGATGTTTATTTTGATACGTGTGTAGAAAATGCAAGAAGTATTAGTTACTAGTTCTTTAAAATTTTCTTAGATTAATTCTGAGCTTTTACAAGATTTTTAAATATTTATGAACATTTTAAATATCTATATGCTTTTGAAAATAGTTATGAACTTTTTAAATATGTGGAACTTTTGAATTATTTATGAACTTTGAAATATTTTACTAGTTTTAGAAATATTTATCAGATTTTTGAAGTATTTGTGAGCTTTAAAAATATTTATGACCATTTTAAAGTATTTTCAAGCTTTAAAAATATTTATGAGCTTTTTGAAGTATTTACAAACTTTTAAAATATTTACGAGCTTCTTAAAATATTTACAAGCTTTAGAAATTTTTACAAGCTTTTTTATTATGACCTTTACAAATATTTACAAGTTTTTGTGAAATATTCACAAGCTTTTACTAACCCTTGAGGTATTTATTAGCTCTGACGTCATTATGAGCTTTTCACGTGTATGAGTTTCTGCAAGCCTTGCGAACCCTATATTTGCATGCCAAGTTATTAAAATAATTGTGGGACATAATGTATACATGACTTCTAATAGACATCAAGGTTCATGGAACCCATCAAAACAAAAAGCATGATTTTATGTCATCTCTTTATGACATATAAATTGACGCTTTATTTTTTATATATGTGGGCTTAGATTGGAGTCGGGGGTTCAAAGAACCAGTACAATGCCATTAGACATGTAGTGTATATGACATGTGATATAATATGGGCATATACATACTTATGTTGGCTAATACATGAGTTTGAGTTGATACGAACCCGTGGGGTGCCAAAAAGGAGCATCGTACCATAATGGATATGTAAATACACGCATGCACATAATGCTGAGATTGCCTTCACTGGCGAAGTGCTCATATGGGCAAAAAAGTGCCTGAGCGATGTCTAAATGAGTTGAGTACCTACGAATGAATCATGATTACCCTAGAAGGGTATTGAGTTATTAAACCCTGAATCGCCCAATGATACGAGACACAAAAAATGATAACATCTCTTAATAAGAACCATGTAACCCATTCAGATCTATGGTCTACCTAGAGAGGTAGGAGGTACAATTCTCAAGTGACGATATTGTTTTTATGAGAGCAAGGCATCCCAAGGGTCTCCAGTCACTCGGAGATTAGGACAACGTATGCTAGGTGATAGATTCTCAATTAATGTAGTAAGTTTAAGATGTATCATAGATCATGTATACATCATTTTAGGTTTTCTTCCAATCACAAACTACCTGTTTTGGGTCCTGCTCAGTTTGACACTCGGGTAAAAGTACAACTCATGAATAATATACCTTTGAATTATTGCAACTGTTCGAGGTGATCATTTTCCCCGTGTACCCGAGAGGACTGTAATAAAGAGAAACAAAGATTCTTACTCATATAGTTTTAGATTGAAAATATGCATGCACATATATTAATGTCTGAGAGATGTCATACTATTTCTTGTCAATATTTATTACGTGTCTTGAGAAACTATCTTAGAATTGAATTATGCCTTGATGAATTGTGATATCTTGAATGTAAATGATTATTTTAATATTATGTAATTACCAGAGAATGATGTATACCTATTAGGATTTTATGAGTCTGAACCTTTAAAGAGATTTCAGGGTGACTGACATGCTGAACAGTGGATGATGTGATGTAGGAGCGGTGCCGATAATCAGAACGTCTGAGGATCCAAGGCTAAAATTAGGAGATTTTTTCATTTTGATCCTAAGTACTTGAATAATGGCTACTCTTTCCATTTTACTCATCTTACTGCATTTTGTGAATGATACTTTTAAAAATATAAATCATTTTGGTTCTCATTCGTAAAATATATCTCTGAGTTCATGTTGTTGATTCATACATGTAACTCACTCAAGAGTTATTTAACCCCACATGAAAATAATGTTTTTCGATGTTTAGAGTTAATTTTTTTTTTAAATTTACCTAAATTTTTGGGTTGCAATTTTGGGGCATTACATAATCGGACCCACCACAAGAGAAATCATACATGAACCAGACTCGGGCCATACCCGGTAAAATAATATTTTTATCAGTTTTACATTGAAAATTTGCAGGTCTTAATCGAAACATGAGTGGTATAAAATTTCACAAATATATCTAGCTCCATGTATTGATCGGACCTTTGGGTCAAGACCCAAATCTTAATTGTGTCTTATTATTTATCAACGCCATTACTCCACCCTATAGAGTTTGGGACGGATCGGGTTCTGGTAAACCCAACCCGTTGACACCCCTACCTATGATCCAAAAAATACAAAGCTCTATTCGTTGTCTGATGTTCTTTGTTGTCTTCTCTACCTCAAAATTAACTTTGTTGGAGAGCTATCATGTTTATGGAAGTGTTGAGAGTGCCCAAGTTTTTTTCATGTTACATTTTTTGTTTCTTTTATGAACTTATGTGACATGAGTTTTTAGGTTGTTTAATTCATTATTTTGTCTATTTTTTTCTCTAATATATCACTTTTTTAACCTCCAACCGACTAAGTTAGATACGTTCCATTTGCTTTAGTTATCATCTTCAAATAAGAATCTTGGGAGATCCTTCATTTATGATTTGATTAGTGTTGATGATTTATTCGAGAGAGAATTTTTCCAACACACAAACAAGCAAAATTCTTTCTTGTACTTTTACAACGCATTTTTCTCATGCTACACAAACAAGAGAAATTTCTTTCTTTTAGAAAACTTGTCATATCAAAACTTCTCATGGGAAAAGCTTTATTTTTCTATGAGAGTTTTTCTCGCTTCCAAACGTGCCCTAGGTGGCATTTGTCAAGGACTCACAGGTACATCACACCCTTTTAAAATTTAACAGGGCAGTAACAAAGAGGCTGCTTTGTCACTGCATATCAAACGGGGGACAGCCCTCGAGAAAGGACCGGTCTATCGTCACTCAAGTGCATCCTGCGATTCAAAGGCACCCATTAACCGTTGGTTACGTTCTAAGAAAATAAACAAATTAATTGAAAAGCACATCCAATGATTGGTCAGTTTATACGTTACAAACAGTCAGTTTTGAGCCCTAAGAGGGGTTGGGGGGTAGTGGTCAACTTTCGATTTCTACGAGTTTTCTCTCTAAGCTAAGCCTCGGGGGAGGGGGGGTCCTAAGGGGTGGCAAAACCTGACAGGACCCGCCAACCCGACCCGCCTCTTAGGCGGGTTCGGGTTGGGCTTAAGCCAACCCGTTTAATAAATGGGTCAACCCGCCTAACCCGTTTATTAAACGGGTCGGGTTCGGGTTAGGGGTATGCCAACCCGTTTAATAAACGGGTTAGGCGAGTGGGTCAACCCGACCCACCCGATACCCGCCAACCCGTTTTCCTGACCCAACCCATTTATTAAACGGGTTGGCGGGTCATGTCGGGTTACCCGTTTATTAAATGGGTTGGGTTAGTGTTTGCCACTGCCAACCTGTTTAATAAACGGGTCGGGTTTGGGTTGAGGTATGCTGACATGCCAACCCGCCAACCCGACCCAATTGTCACCCCTAGGGGGTCCTAGCCTCAGAGTTTTACGCTGCCGGCACGACAACTGTAGGTATGGCAGAATGAGCCAGTGCGACCACTTCTTGATACCGGGTTCGGTTTCTTAAAGTTATAAAAAAAAAGTCAGTTTTGAGCCAAGTTTCAGACAGTTGTGTATTTTTAATGAACCAAGCAGTGACGAGGTCAAAGCTTGAGAAGCAAACGAACCAAGCAACTCGTGGGTCGGTTTGGTTTGGCTCGTCATGAACTCGTTCAAGTAGGTGGCGAGCCAAATCACGAGTAGCTGGCTAAGCATAAACGAAGCAGTGTTTGTTTCAGCTCTCCTTGGCTCATGTAAGCTCGTGAAAAATTATAGAAAAAACAGTTTTGTACAGGTGGTTGGATTAGAGTTCTTGGCATTCAAGCGAGAGGCTTGAGATTCAAACCTAGTGTCAACAATGAAATTTATTCAAGCTTTTTTACACGAGCCAGCTTATGGCTCAACCCGTTTGACTTGGACTTGTGTCGAGCTCGGCTCATCTAGACACGAGCCTGAGCTGGGTCCAGTGGTAAATGCGCCAAGTCCAAATAAACCATGTTCGGTTCGTTTAGCTTATTTACCAGGCCTAGTCATAGCTTGATGATTTAACCAATCAAAAAAATATAAACCAGGTAGTCCAGTTGTCTGCTCCTAGGGAAAATCTAAGGGCACATTGGTTTTGGTCATAGGTGAGATGAATGGGGGTGTAGTTGGGTCGATGTCCCAAACTGATTATACCATGACCCGACTCAATTTTAGTAGACCCATGAGTTCAGGTCGAGTCCAAAATACAGACCCATAATAAAAACGGGTCAGGTATATATTTAGTAATGCAAATGAAGACCCAAACCCATTTGGACCCAACTTGCTTGTATACCCAACTCAAATGGTTCTCCATATTGTAAAACTGAATCCACCTGATTATGTCCCCGAGCCTATTTTATTCTTGAACTGACCAGAACCCGAACAGATTATGTACCTAAACCCATTTTATAATTGGTAGTACGAGAACATAACTAGAATAAATAATAAATATTATATTATATAATCAATTAAATATTTAAATGCGTTGATAAATTTATAATTAATATGCATTTCCTTTAATAATCAAAACTTTAATTCATTTTTTCTAGATACTTCCTATTGCCCTTTAGTCTTGGAAATTGCAGGTCAATTCTAAAAAACAATACTCAAAAACTCATTGAATTTGATATATTTTGAATATGATGTATCATTAATGTGTTTTTTATTTCAACTTTAAATGATTGGTTGGTATGAAAATATTTTTTATATTTAAATAATAACTTTATTTAGAATAGTTAATAAACTTCACATTTGTAAGCGTATAAATCTTCTTAATGAATAGTGAATTCATTAGTTTACATATTTTTTTATTGATGGTAATTAGGTCTAAAATACCAATCATATCAAGACCCAAACTCGTTAAGACCCAAACCAATCATAGCCGAACCTGTTAAACCATATGGGTCAACTTTCTTCAGCCATACCCAGTCCTGAACCCAACTCGAATCAAATCGGGTCTATTAAAGACCCAACCTGTTTATACCTTGTACCTGAATCCAGACTTGAACCCGAATTAGAATTAGATTGGGTCGGCTTTGGCATTTACTTTTAGACCAGATTTAGAATCGGGTCTGATAAGACCCGAACCAAACCCAACATGAATCCCACCCGGTTACACATCTTGAGATGAGCAATCATGGTTGAGAATCTTAAAGCTTTGTTGGTTTCATAGGATTCAAGGGAGCGAGAATCACAAACACAAATTGCACTTTCTCATGTTTCACTAAGCATGAGAAAACATTGTGATTGTGATTTGCAATCACATGAAGCAGAAAAAAAAAATCGAAGAATCACGAGGTGTTCCAAACATGTCCTGAAAGTGTAATTGACTGCCATGGACCTTAGGGGGTGTTTGATTCGCGAACAACGACCCCATTACCTGTTATGTTTGTGGACAGCCCTACCCAAAGACAAAAGTGTTCAATGTGTGTTATCCTCACCTGTTCCAGGGGAGTGGAGGACGGAACTCCTCGGGATGTTTTTTCAAAGGTGCACATGAGCTCCACGCATGGGGCGGATGGCGAACACCGCCCGTGGCCCCGTGCAATCAAACGCTCCCTAGTCCCTATATCCACGTATTGACGGCCTATGTTTTTTGCAACTCAGATCTGATATTAAAAAACCAACTTGAAATATATGAATCTTAGGTTTGAGGAGAGAAGGGATGACGTAAATCGGTGGTCCGATTTACTAGAAAGTCTAACCCATTACGAGATTATCTAAAAAAATAAAAAAAAATGCAGAAAATAAGAAAGAAACTGTAAATAATTATCTGTTACATAGCTTTAGAACTGTTTTTTTTTGTGTTTGACTCTCCGTGCTTGGCAGCGTGACACGTTCCAGCTTCAAAAACACCTTGACCTGCGGCTCCACAAATGTCAAAGAGTCCTTTCTTCACTCATGCGCCTTCTTTCTTTCTTTCTTTTTTGTCCTTTTTTCCCCTTAATCCTTTTTTTCTCGAGCTATTTTTGTTCTTGTGTGTGGTACAATCTGCAACTCTATTGCTCACATAGAAGAGCTACAACATCAATCAACAGCAAGGTGGTGGCAAGGCCAGCGGCTAGTTTTTTTTTTGCCTACATACCCATTTGAATGCTGTTGATGGTAATCTCCTCAATCACACATAGAGTTGCATGTGGAAGCTTGCCACTGTGTTAACTTTCTCTATTTCATCAGGTACCCACTTTCTCAACAACAACAAGAAGGTGGTAGCAAGGCCAACGGCTAGTTTTTCTGCCTGCCCATTTGAATGTCGTTGATGGTGATCCCCTCAATCATATGACTGCATGTAAAAAGCTTGCCGTTGTGTTCATTTGTTTGTTTCACCTGGTACCCATTTCTGTTTTTTTTTTTCGGTGTGCTTTCTGGCCACCGCTCTCTTTATTTCAACGTAGTAGTGAGGCATTCTTTTGTGATCCTCACAGATGAATTCTGTGTATTCTGTTATGCAGAGTTCGGTTGTGAGAAATATTTCAATATGATAGACCACTTCGAAGAAATTTTGTTTTACTCTTTCTGACAATGATATTTTATAGACTTTATATTGCATTTTTTCGTATGTTCTAATTCTTAGGTATGAATATGATTCTATAGGAGTTTTCATTTAGATAAATTTGGCTTCTTTTTTATATTTTCAACACACACACACACACACACACACACACACACACACACACACACACACATCTCTCTCTCTCTCTCTCTCTCTCTCTCTCTCTCTCTCTCTCTCTATATATATATATATATATATATATATATATATATATATATATATATATATATATATATATATATATATATATATGCAAGTTTTCCATGTTTGTGCCTAGCGTGATTGAGGATGGCATAAGCTATTAGCACAGTCCTTTATTAATCTTTATGAAATCCAGGTTTCAGTTGCCATTTTTTAATTCTTTATTGTTCATTAAAATTCGGCAGTATTATGGATGAATATGTTCTTCAAATGGAATTGTTCTACATTTTAAACTTCCAAGGATCATATACTAGCCTTCACAGAGCAGCTGTAATCATTGGTGGCATTTTTGCTTTTGCTGCATCAGCTCTTTCCCTCCTGCTGATTCTGCAACATCTTAGATCATATACCAAGCCTGAGGTTTGTTCTCTAACTTTTGTCTTTGTTGTAACTGTATTCTGCTTATGATATTTCTAGAAGTTTAAGGGGAAAGTCTAACCTTTTCTATAAAGCAGGATTCAGCAATTGCTATATTTGAAACCATGTCGATGAATGCAGTGGAACTTACATTGCTTGGAAAAAAATTCATCCAGATGATTCTGGATATGGATGCCTAATTCTTAATTGTAACTATGGGTTATGAATTATGATTGGTAGAACTGTATATGATTATTCTAGAGTTTGGGTGTACATTAAATAATTCATATGGTACACATTTACTGGACTTAAGGCATGATTTAAGCCACTGCACCAAAATATATACTTTGAGAGAAAATCAAATTCCAATCAATACAACCATATTACTGTACCACTTGGGTTGGTTAGTGGGTGAGAATGCATTGGCAATGAACAAAGTGAAGTCATGACATTGCTTATTTTGCCTTTATTTGTATTCCCTCATACCCTGAAGGTCCTTCTCGCAACAGGCTTCACAAGAGTTGTTTTTGAGCCAGCAAAAGTGATACTTGTGGTCCTCCTCTTAGTAGGTCATTTTCATTTAAAATTGTCCGGAACTATCCTTAGACTATGTAAATCTATACTTGTATGTTGGAAAATAAAATTCCTTTTTTTCCCCTCTATCTTTTATTTTTGGAGATTTTCAAGTACTTGTTCCTGTTTGGTAGCCAAAACTCTGGTGTGGGAGAGCTCTTTTGAGATTGCAAAGCAGACTCTCAAGAGGTCGCCATCAGTCAGAGAAGCCTTGTTCACAACTTCTGAAACCATGAAGTAGAATGATAAGTAATAAAGAAAGTGTTCTTAAGAATGTTTGTAGATGCTTAAACTTGCAAAATCCTCTTTTGGTCCACCTAACCCAACATAACCTTGCATGGTTTGAACATGTTAAAGATGAGGCAGCAATATCTTACATTGGGAAGCCCTTGAAGAAGCAGACAGTGGCACCATATACATTTGAAGCATCGTCCTTCTGGGGACATGCAAATTTTGCTTGGTCTGGCTCCTTGGCAAACTTATATCAGCTGTGAAAATATAAAGATAGAAAATCTTCTATCTAGGAAGAGTACCTAATCGCTTTCATTGCTGTAGAGGGTATAGAAGTAATCAGTACATAAAATGCAGGGGTCTTGATTTCAAGGAAAGCACCTGGATGGTTCTCTAATGACACAAATTCAACAAATTTCTGCTCAATCATTCTGTTATGTAGGATAAAGTTATTAATCAAACCATATGCAAATTTTGAATGCCAATAGTAACAAAAAGGTGCACGTTTAATTTCAAACTTGTACACTAGTGAACTAGGTAGATTTGATGTTGAGGCTTCATGAAAATATAAGCTGAGAAATATCATTTCAAAAACTCAATGTCTGATTAAGGTTGTAATCTCCTTTTTCTACCCAGGGTATCTGTTGTTTACATTAACACTACCACTGATATTGCTTCATTGTCGAGAAATATGATATTCAGATATGTTAGTGATAATACTTGCTGACAATAGAGAATTAGTTTTATTAATTGAAAGCATGAGTAGGATAAAGAATATAGTTTCATGATTGTTGTACATTGTTGAATATAACCATTTTTTATTTTATTGTATGTTTTTCATATTTGATTTCCAGGAACAGAAATGGATAATAGGTGTTCTCTTCATGGTCCCTGTCTATGCTACTGAGTCTGTAAGTATTATTAATTTCTTTATGTTATTACTGTTTTGAGGATGAGAAATTTGGGTTAAGCACCATTTGAAGAAATAGGAGCATCCAGTTGATTTGGTTTGTGAAATGAACTAACACAAAACTAGTTTTTATAAAAAGAGTAAGCAACTGTATTAATTTTATGTGAAAACATTTGTCTCAAAGTTGGCTAACCCTTTACTGATTTTCCTTGGACTAAAATTGGATGAAATGAATTTCTTTTCTTTTTTTAAAGAAACATGAAAGTATTGTTCAAAATAAATAAGGTTGCCAGGCAAAAAAAAAGGAACAAGACAGAGCTACCAAGGCATGTGGCCAGAAGCAAGCACCCAGCCAAAACCACTCATCTCCATGGTAAATATTCTACCATACCAAGAGTGACCCCAGGTCAATACTGCTGTTCCAGACCCAGTCTGAAACTTGTTGCCTCCACCTAGATTCCAAGCTTAGCCTGCTATCCATTTGAATCCTGGAGATAATTACCTAAAAACTATTTTTAGCTCCCTCAAAAATTCATCTATTTCGCTCCAAGCATACTTCTCCCTGTATGCATCATCCAGCTTCTCCATGCAAACCTTCATTTAGCCCATAAAACACTTGACTTCTCAGGTACTATTAGTTCTCCCAATGATGTGTCAGTCCCCCATTAAAAGAGTCACCCCATGCCTTTTGAACTAAGTTTTGGATTTCCAAAACAAATGATCTGCGTCCTCTTCATCTACCTTGCACATAATAGATTGGTTTGCCAAGAAAAAAACTTGTTGCCTCCACCTAGATTCCAATCTTAGCCTGAGATCCATTTGAATCCTGGAGAGAATTACCTAAAAACTATTTTTAGCTCCCTCAAAAATTCATCTATTTCGCTCCAAGCATACTTCTCCCTGTATGCATCATCCAGCTTCTCCATGCAAACCTTCATTTAGCCCATAAAACACTTGACTTCTCAGGTACTATTAGTTCTCCCAATGATGTGTCAGTCCCCCATTAAAGAGGAGTCACCCCATGCCTTTTAAACTAAGTTTTGGATTTCCAAAAGAAAATGATCTGCATCCTCTTCATCTACCTTGCACATAATAGATTGATTTGCCAAGAAAAGCGGTCGAGTGAGTAACTTGTCCTATAAGATTTTCCGAGCTATACTGGAAGCTCTAAGTATAATCTGTCTCCCCCAAAAAGCTCCTCTTAGGAAGTAATTGTGCCATATTTCTGCAAAATTCTATAACAAGATTTAGCCAAAAGATCACCATCTTTTGATTTTCACTGCCAAAGACGTTCTTTTGTTGAGGTGCAAACTAGAAAGTCTGCTTGTCAAGCATACTATTCAGCCAGCTCCTCATTAGGATTACCCCTCAAAATGGCATTCCAACAAGTCTTCTCTTCCCAACATTCATTAACCATAGCCTCCTTGTGTTTAGACACTCGATATAAGAGGGGAAAGCAATCTTTGTGTATGTGTTCTCTGTAATGAAACAAGAGTGCACTATTACAATGCCAATGAAGGGCTACACAAGTGCACAAATATAATATGGTCTCTAATGGACCAACGACAATCTCATAAAAGAGATACAAAAAATATGAAATCCACAATAGCACAAAGGCACAAAGCCCATAAGAGCATAAAAGAAAAAGAGAAATTGTATTAGCTTCACAAATGCTTTAGAAAAGCCTACATGTACAAGAGAGGTGAGGCTCTAAGGGAGGCAGTCCAACGACTAGTTAGACTGACACCCCAACAGTCATAATGGTATTACATTAAAAACAAAAAATAAATAAACAGAAAAAAGTATTTCAATCCCTAATGGACTGTACTAAAAATACATATAATGAAATGTAAAATACCCTTGTTATACATATATTTTAATATACGTATATCAGTCAGGTATATATACACAGTTTTTTAACACTCCCCCTCAAACTTACGGTAAAATCACCGAAAGTTTGCTAAGAAGATACAAAAATCTGGTTAGAGGAAGAGCTTTGGTGAATAAGTCCGCAATCTTAAACTCGAACTGAACATATGGTAGAGTAATCATCCCCTTCAAGTATTCTTCTCGAACATAGTGACAATCCATCTCAATATATTTTGTTCGCTCATGAAATGTGTGATTGTTGGCTATATATATGACACTTTTGTTATCGCAGCATAATTTTGAAGGTTTTGAAACATCAACACCCATATTGAAAAGTAATAATTTCATCCATACAACCTCGGTGGTTGTTGTAGCCATCACCCTATACTCAGCTTCTGTGAAAAATAAAAACACTTTCTGTTGTTTTTTGCATCGCCAATAAATGAGGGAATCACCTATAAACACAAAAAAATCTGTAGTTGAGTGACGGTTATTGGGATCTCCTCTCCAGTCAAAATCAGTATAAGCAATAAGATTTAAAGACGATGAAAATGATAAGAATAACCCTTTAGATATAGTTTTCTTGATGTATCAAACTATTCTTTATAAAGAGAAAATGACGGTGCTGGATGTAGAAGGAGTGGCTTTAAGAATTTGTGAGACGACCTTCGCTATTTGGGCAATTGTTAAATCATTAAAGTTGTCCCCTTTCTTTGATTCTTGAGGTTCTTCACTTATGTCGGCCACTTTCTTAAACCTGGGACAATCCGGTCTTATATGCTCCGGTTCCTTACAATGATGACAAATAATTTTACCTTTGTATCCTCCTCCATTATTTTCTTCTCCATTGAATTTTCTTTCAAAGTGAGGTGGTTTATAAGTTTTTACAAAATTGTCGGGTCTTGATACGGCAAAAACCTCATCATTAGACTTGTGCATTCCAAGTCTTGTTTCTTCTTGGCAAAATTTAAGCAAGAGCCTCACTTATAGATGGACTTGAAGTCCTATAAAGCAAGGAGGACCTAACTTGCTCAAATTCCGGTCGGAGACCATAAAGAAAGGAGAAAAGGTTGTCTCTTTCAACTTGCACTCTCCTCATTTCGATAGCCGAACCTTTCCATTTAGGTTTTAACATAGCTAATTCATCCCAAATAGGAGGTAAAATACCATAAAAGTCTCTTACGTTTTTATCTCCTTGTTTGGTATTGCGTACCTTGTCTTGAAGGTAATATAGCATAGCCATATCCTTTTGAATTAAGGTGCTTTTTAAAAAAATTAAAGCATCACTTGTTTGTTTAAATTTAATGATGTTAGTGGTGATTTTGAACTTCATGGTATTCATGAACCATGAGAGAATTTGAGCATTGCTAGCTTCCCAATCCTCCAACTTGTTTTGATATTCTTGCAAGGCTTTCTCTTTTTCTTCTTTGGATAGAACTTTAACTTGATCTCCTTCTCTCGTTGTCAAATTGAGTTGGGGTTCATTAGTGGTTCCACTAACAAAACCCCAAAGCTTTTTACCTTTGATGTGATTCTCTATAGCGGTCACCCACATCAAATACTTATTTTCGTTGAGCTTTGTAGGAGATGACGGAGGCAAAATCTCTTTATCCCATAATGAAGAATTCTTGTGTAGAAGGAATTGATGAAAACTAACGATTGAAGAGCACCACCACAAGAAAAGTATATCTAAGATAGCTTTCACAACTCAAGAGCCAAGCTCTCATACCATGTACTGAAACAAGAGTGCACTATTACAATGCCAACGAAAGGCTACACAAGTGCACAAATATAATATGGTCTCTAATGGACCGACGACAATCTCATAAAAGAGATACAAAAAAATTGAAATCCACAATAGCATAAAGGCACAAAGCCTATAAGAGCATAAAAGAAAAAGATAAATTGTATTAGCTTCACAAATGCTTTAGAAAAGCGTACATGTACAAGAGAAGTGAGGCTCTATTTATCAAGGTTTTAAAACCTAGTGACTCGGGACTCGACTCGTTCTTTATTGACTCGTGACTCGGCAGGTCAACTCGGTGACTCGGACCGGGTTTTGTTAACTTTTGATTTTAAAAGAAAAACAATATATAATTTGTCTCAAACCATGTTTTTCAGTAAACAAAAGATGTTTTTTGGCTCCATGCAGAATCTTGGGTTGAACTGAAATAAGGAGATCGTAGCATGTGGATAAATTGCTCACGAATGAGCAATAAGTTGGAAATGTGGAATGAAAGAGCACAATTTATTCCAGTTACATAGATGCCTTTATGCATTAAAAATTCACATGCCTATAAAGAAAAGAGAAATTTTTGTTGGATGTGATAAGGCAAGGTGAGGACAGTTGGTTCTGATTAAAGGGGTATAGCCGATATGAGATACAAAGAAAATATGAAGCCTGAAAGGACAAGAAAGAAGCACCAAGTAGATGTTGGAAGTCTATGGATGTTAAGGCCAAAGTTATGTATGACTTTGTTCCAGTTTCTTGTCTATTATGCCTTCATAAAGATGGGGCAAGGATGTGAAAGGTGTGGGGAGAAAACCGAATTCTTCCTTGTTATATAGTTATGTTAGTATAGTTTAAAGCAAAATATTAAATGCATTTATGCAAAGAAACTGCAAAAAATATAATTGTGTAGAACAGAATAAAAGCAGCAATCTACTTGATCATAAAATATTAATTAGCTGCTGTTGAATCTGAAGATTGTCCTGCCTGATGCTTCTAGAAATAGATTCATATCCAATAACATTTACCTTAGATCATAGTCATAGATTGTCTTCTTTGCATATTGAAGACATTAAGTAAGAAAGTAACAACAATATTCTCAATAATATTACAAATTTTTTATTATTCTGAAATACCCAAAAAATCAAATATTTAACATCCCAGAACTCGCCCGAGTCAGGCCGAGTTACAGCCTAGTCTTCGCAGACTGAGTTTAGCTTGTCGGGTTGACTCTCTGGAGGGCCGAGCCAAGCCGAGTCACCGAGTTGACTAGGCGAATTTTAAAACCTTGCTATTTATAGAGCCTCACAAGTCATTAAGGGAGGCAGTCCAACTAGTCGTTGGACTGACACCCCAACAGTCATAATGGTATTACATTAAAAACATAAAATAAATAAACAGGAAAAAAGTATTTCAGTCCTTAATGGACTGTACTAAAAATACATACAATGAAATGTCCAAAATACCCCTAATATACGTATATTGTATAAATATACGTATATCAGTCAGGTAGATATACACAGTTTTTAACATTCTCTTACCCAAGGATCCTTCCAAAAGTTCATGGTGTTTCCTCTCCCAATCTCCACTTTAGTCCGTTCACTGAATTCTAGAAATGTAGTGGTCACATAATGAATAGAGCGCCAAGAAATTTGGAATTCCTTGGGAGCATCTAGGAAAGATGTATTTAAATATATGCATCCATGTGTTTGTGGATGTGCATATGCATCTTTGATGAATTTCAACTAGTTTACTTATGCTTTATGATGATATTCATTCTTAAGCAACAACTTTTGCATTCTTGTTGCATTATGAATAATAAGATTAATGTCTGCCAGATTTGGCAATCTGAACTTTCTTGATTGAGTTCTATATCTTTTTTTGTTTAACTAGTTTATGATGATCCTTTTGAATCATCTTTTATGATGATCCTTTTCAGATATTGTCATTGTGGAGTCCAAGATTTTCCATTGCCTGTGACATAATGAGGAACTGTTATGAAGCATTTGCATTGTATTCTTTTGGAAGATACTTGGTTGCCTGCCTTGGTGAGCCTTACATTTTAAGATGAAAATTCAAAGATTGTTCTAGCAGAATAAAATCATCCCCGACCTTCTATGAGCTATGATATGTTTGCCAGGAAATGTGTATTCTTTATCTCATCTTGTGAAATTGAAGATGGTTGCATTAACTTTTACACGTCCAGCTGATTAGATATTGTTCATTTCAATATGAATCACAAGGGTACTCCATCCTCAGTACACAATTGCACTACATTTTTATGGAGGCACAAAACATAAAATTGGGACCCCTGTATCCAACATCAATATCCTGGTAACATAGGTTTCACTTTTGTATAATGTTGGTCTACATTTCCAACTTAAAACCTCTAAAATGATTTCGATATTGGACCTTGAACATATTAATATAATAGTTCCAAATCTATTTAGAAAGAAGATTTTGTTTCATGGTAGCTTGCTCTAATCCCCTTACGAAACTTTGTTATTGGGTTAGCCATATACTTCACATGTTTCTAGTGATTCACATGGCATTATCATCAAATGATACAAGTCTTGGATAAGAATCTACAACGCACTATAATGCTCTTGTTTATGATCCTTTACTCTAACAACATCTAGGGTTCCTCGAATAATGTGATATCTCACACTGGGTAAATCCTTAACCATTTATCTTCTTACTAATACTACACAATGTTCTTGTAAATTATGGCCAATACCAGGTATATAAGCAGTGATTTCAAATTTAGAGGAAATTAGTTTTCTCATCGAATGAGGGGTACAAAATCGATTGTATTGATTTTTCGATCAAAAGTACTATGTGAAATATTTAGTTTCTTTGCTCTCCCTTTATTTCTGTCCCATAGGTACATTGATTGAATCAATGTTCTTTTGTATGAACCAATATTATTACATTATAATTCTTTCTCAATACCTCCCAAGGAAAATCACAAATTGGATCCCAAATTGACGGGTTGGCATGAGCTTATCCATGTGGTTATGCACTCTTCGAATAAATTTTTTTTTTCTAAAAGATACTGATTTTCATGCTTTGGTGAGTGGTCCGAGATCCTTTCGATGGCCTATGTTAAAGGGATATCTATTTGATTTGATCGATTGCATAAGGCCCATAGTAGCAACAAAACCAGGAAAGTATACAGAAAAGACAATTACTTTATATTTTCTTAGTATTAATTAGTGATCTCAACTTAGTGAGTCCTTTCTTCCATGATGAACTGTTGGCACCAGTTTACATTTTGTCTCTGTGAACTGAAGAGAAAGAGGGGCTCAACGGAAAGAAGATTGTAACATGAAAGAGCAAGGAGATCAACCTCTTTCAAATATACAATATGGATTCTTGCAATGCAATATAGTTAGACTCTCATGTTGATCTGAATGAATCAATCTTTCCACATAGGGTGAGTCAGGGCCTGCTAGTCAAGAAGATAGCAAGTTACAAATTTTGTCTCGGTAGGACATGTATTTCTATTACTATAGGTTGGGTGGGGTTACCGTTATCCTTTTTGTAGTGACGAATCTTGTATGTGTTCCAAATAAAAGGAATTTGTCCATTTTTTGAGGTCTCAAAATCAAAAGTATATGGAAATACATAAGAACTCTTGAATGAAAATTGAAAAGAGATGTAGCTCCTATTATTTCGAGGACGTGTACATTCTATTATGGTTGTATAGGTCCCAAGATATCCATAGATAATTAGATTCTTCATCAATCATCATTTATAAGTCTTAAAAATGAAAACAGAGGAAGCACCATTATTGATTATGGGGATGCTGGCCTGTGTTTTCATACAGCTCAGAAAACAATTTGGGGTTGTGTAACTGCCGTTATGAATCTGTAGGTTCGACGAAACTCCATAGTTTATCAGATTCTTCATTATTTATAGTTCTTATGATACTGAAAAGAGAATAAGCACCATAAATGCTTTTGGTTCTAAACAGATTAAACTGTGTGCATTCCTATTTACTATAAATGGTTCTATGTTCTCATCAGGTCCACTAGTTGTGGGATTTTTCTTTGATCAGGTGGGGAAGGAGGAGTCATTGAATATCTCGAACATGAATCAAGCAGGCAATTCACAGAGCCACTTCTTGATGGTCAGGATAGTAATAGAGCAGTTCAGGAGTCAACATGGTATAACTTCTTCTGCAAACCAATCGTGCTCGGGCAAGAACTTTACACAATTGTGAAGTTTGGTTTTGTACAGTATGTAAGTTCTGTTAGCATCCACATTCCATAATTGTTGTCATGATTGCAGTTTGAGCTCTTGTTTGTCGTTACCTTCAAATAAGTAACTCTTAGCGCTTTTAATGTCTTGGACCAAAAAAAGTCTTTCTTGTGAATCACGTCATGAGCTAACAGTATCATGGCCTTGTTAAACTCTGTAGAAGTACTACATTCTGTAGAGCTACTATACATTGTCTCTGTAACTTTTGGTCAAATGATATTGTTCTGTAGATAGTGCTAGTCTGAAGTTCTCGTTTGTATATTGTTTCCTGAAATTCCTTTTCTTATTTATTTCTGAGGGTGATCTCTTCTTCTTTGATTGCTCAGATGATCCTTAAAATGGTGTGTTCCTTCTTGGCATTGATTTTAGAGCTTTTTGGTGTTTATGGTGATGGTGAATTTAAGTGGTACTATGGGTAAGTAAACAATTTACATATGGAGAAACAGGGGTGATTTTAACCGTCATCTTGATGGAAGTTTGTTTTATTAGTACTCTTGCAAGCAGGAAGTAATCAGCAAATATTATTTCCTGCAGTTACCCATATATTGCAGCAGTTTTGAACTTCAGTCAGATGTGGGCTCTTTACTGCCTTGTACGGTTCTACAATGTAACTCATAAAAAATTACAAGACATTAGGCCTCTTGCAAAATTCATTAGCTTTAAGGCGATTGTATTCGCAACTTGGTGGCAAGGTGTGGGTATTGCACTCCTTTGTTATCTTGGTGTTTTACCTAAAGAAGGGAAGTTCCAAAATGGGCTGCAAGATTTTCTCATCTGCATTGAAGTAAGCCCTTTCACGTTATCCTGTTTATTATGCTTATTCCAATAGCTTAACTTCTTCACATAGACAAGGGTATGAAACACTACCAGGACGTGTTTGGTAGGACATGCAAGTTTTGTAAAATTAGGACACAAAAATAAAATTAGGACAAAAAATTAGGACATACTAGTGTGTCTATAAATTTTTTTTTGAAAGATAGTGTGTCTATATAATTACGTGAATTAAAAAATCTTAATCTAAAACAATAAAGCATGAATATAGTGCAAATTCTTGAATAACAATTTTAAATCATTATTGATTAGAGGTATTAAAGAATAATGTCTAAGTTGGAAGTGAAATTCAGTGTAATCAATAACAAACTTGAAAGAAAATATATATGTAGATACAAAATGAAAAATCAAGATCATGAAAACAAATAGATAAAGCTAAGGCATGGGGTAGACTGTGTCCAACACAAGTTTAACCGTGTCCATTTCAAACATATCTTGATAAATGCAGCATGAAGTTTAACAGTCGAATTGGCTTTTTCACAGATGGCTATAGCTGCTGTTGCACATATTTTTGTTTTCTCTGCCGAACAGTATCGGTTCTTGCCAGTTCCTGAGCATGGGAAGTTTACTTCTTCACAAGAGACCGAGGCTTTGCTTGTGATGGATGAAGATGGCACAAAAGAACCAGTAGTTATTGAGCAAACAGAGACTCGGGTTGAGGCTCCTGGAACAAGCGTCACTGAGAGTGTTCAAGATGTTGTTATTGTGGGTGGTGAGCATGTGAGCTCTCTCTCTCTCTCTCTCTCTCTCTCTCTCTGTCTCTGTATACACACGGAAAATAATGAGCAGCTCCTGAACAGTTTGTCCTAAACTGTCCTAAACACTTCTAAAAAAACATAGTTTCATGTGTTGACTTTTGTCTAATCCTAACCTGTAGATGTGTTCATCATTGCTTATTCACTAAAAACTATGATTTGGATCGAATCCATTTACCGAGTTTATTCATCAAGTTTTGATGCAATATGAGAAAACAAATCTAAACATGAAAAATGCCTATTCTAATGCATATTTTCTAATAAGCTAACTAGAGAGCTAGAATACATCGATAAGTTGAATTAAGCAAAAACTTGAAACTTTGTCTTTGAAGCCATTTAGAACAGTATATGGCAGATAAAAACTGTTTAGGAACTATTCATGTCTCTCTCTATGTGTGTGTGTGTTCGCCATGAAGAACTGGTTGATGCAACGTAATTATAATGCATAACTTCGATGCATATTAACCCATCGTCATGGTTGCCATGCGTAGGAATTTGTCTGTGATGATATGTCGTTAATTATAGGTTGTGAAGGATGTGGTGCTGACCATCAGTCAAGCAATGGAGCCTGTGGAGAAGGGTGTTACCAAGATACAGGAAACCTTCCGGCACATCTCTTTAGGTTCCGACAAAGATGAGGAGGAACCGAAGCTGGAGGTTGATGAACATGTGGCCGAAGACATCACAGAAGATGGGAACTACATTGTGAGATCTGAAGAACTAAAATTGCTGATGATGACCAGGAGGCTTTGAAAAAGTTCTGGAAGAACACACAAAAATCTGCTGATGATGAAGAGGTATTCATGGTTAAGAGTTGATTATACGACTAACTTCATGCTGATTATGCATTATTGATGTAGAAATGCTTCAGAGGTATGGTCTACGGTTATATCCTTTATTTGGTTCTCTGAAATTAGCGAAGGCATCCTAGTTGAAGATGTTATTGTGTGCTTCTGCATCTCAACTCTGTGGCCTTCCTAGATGATGAAGCACGTCAACAGAAATTCCATGCTTGGTCCCGTAGTCCCCATATAGTGGCCAGCGTAAACCTTCGTACTGTCCGAAATGTGGATGCCCAGCGGTGCAGTTTGATAAGTTTTGTAGAGCTGCCTTAATTAGGGATGGCAGTGGGGCGGGTGCCGGGGACAATATCTCCATCTCCGCCCCGTCTAAAAATCTTGCCCTCCAGGGGCGGGTGCGGGGGACAATATCTCCATCCCCGCCTCATCTCAAAATCTTGCCCTCCATAGGATGTCCATTCCCACCCCGTCTCAAAATGGAGGGGACCCATCCCGAGAGCGGTTCCAAGGAGTCGATATATGCCATGGCATATACCCGATTGCCGCATGTACAGGGCATTGAGGCTGGAGAAAATGGGGAGAAAGCCTTTCCATTTTGCCCTTTCATACTTGAAAAAAAAAATAGTAAAAAACGTTCAGAAAACCCTGTACCAGAAAGCAGGTATACAGGGAGAGGGGTACACAGGAGAACCAGTCTAGCTGGTTGTTGCCGGAATACCGGCCGGCAGGGAGCTGCGACGTTCCCTTCAACAACAACCGGAACTCTCTCTCTCTCTCTCTCTCTCTCTCTGTTATGCTGTTGTGTTTGTGTTTGTGCTTGTGGGTCTCAACGCTTTGTTGAGTTTCACTTTTAAGTAACGTTGATCGCTTTTAGGCTCTCTCTCTCTCCCTCAAAACCCTCCTCTCAAATCAGAGATCTCTTTCTCTCTCTCTCTCTCTCTCTCTCTCCATCAAATCCCTCCTCAAATCAAAGCTCTCTCTTTCCAATTGTATTTCTAGTGTTATGTTTTCTGAATCCTGCCTTTTATTTTTCTTGAACTTTTCAAAGATGGTGATTGGCTGTGTTTTCTTACATCTATTGCTGCCACATAGCAATATGGTTGAGATTATTCTTCAACAAGTACGTACATTGGCATGCATTTTTTTGACAACTCTTTATATTCATTGCTGTTTTCACAAACTCAGATCACTACTGTTTGTGCTTGATCTTGGGTAACCTTTCAAATCGAGGATCAAATCGACCTATACAGACAACTTGGAGACAACTTGAAGACATTTTGCTGGCATCCCAACTCAATGACTTACATTTGACCTCTGTAGCATATATGCTTGTTTTGTATATATATTTTTACGCCCATGTCCAGTTTGCAGTTTCTATCTGTTTTGAAAATTTTGAGTTCCTACTAAGGGGAACATGGTATAGTCAGGGATAGCAATTATTAGCTCTCTCTCTCTCTCTCAACCCGATTGCCTTAGCCTTTAGTGAGCACCAGCTGCTAGCAAGGATGACAATGGAGCAGGTTTGGATCCAAAATTCAATTCAGTGAATAATCTTTAGTTGGATCCTTTTCTAAATCTAATTAGCTAAATGATTTGAATTTGATTTAGGGTTCACATTTTAATGGTTACTTTTGTAAAACATTAGTACATGTAAGATGCAATAAGGCCAAATGGCTAATCAGATGTCTGGGTTCCTAGAGGCACTTTCCTTCAATATCCTAAATCCAGCTCCAAATTCAAATATGCTGGACTAGACTCGAATTTGAACTATTTACATCCCTAAGTGTTGGCAGTTGAACCCCATTGAAACCAACTAGTTCTTAAAGGTCAAATAGTGACGGTGATTCATATATTTTACTGCCTATTAAACCAATAATGTCATTAGCAAGGATGTCATTCATATATTTTATTGCTCGGTCGCACATCACGAAATGCTAACTGTAACCCCCTCCGACGAGATCGCCAGAGGGGATAAGCGTTAAACAAAAAAAATAAAAAAGGAGAAAGTCGGTTTCCCAATTAGGGAAACCGCCTTTCCCACAGAAGAGCGGGGGATGAGGATAAACCTCACCCCCCAAAATCCGCGGAGGGTGAGGCTTACCCTCACCCTGCGTGAGGGGTATAAATAGCCCTCACGCAGCCTCCCTCCACCGCACCTCAACGAGCGACAAAGGGAGAGACAGAGAGAGGGCGACAGAGAGGGTAAGAGAGAAGAGGCGGCTTACCGGTGATGGCGGCGGCAAGGTGAACACCCTCCTCTTCTTCTCCTTCTTCTTTCTTTTCTTTTTCGGTGAGTGAGGGCCGGCAACCATGGTTGCCGGCGATTTACAGAGAGAGAGAGAGAGAGAGAGAGAGAGAGAGAGAGAGAGAGAGAGAGAGAGAGAGAGAGAGAGAGAGAGAGAGAGAGATGTCGGTTGCCGACCCCCTTGCCGGAGAGAAGGACAGAGAGGGCCGGCTCTGGCAGCCGCCCCCTCTCTGTTTAAGAAGAAGAAGGGGGAAGGGGTGATGCCTCCTTTTCCCTTTTGTTAGGGTTTTATTGGGGGGACCGGGTCAGTCCGGGTGCGACTCAGACCAAAACGGGTTGGTCTGAGCATGATCCAGACCGAACCCGTCAGTCTGGGTCGCGCCCAGACAGAGGCAACCAAAATCGTCCTAGACCGAATCGGGTCGGTCTGGGTCGCACCCAGATCGAACGGAGCAAGAAGAAAAAAGAGATTCGATTGGATCAGTTCAGATTGAACTGATTCATGAGGAGTCAGGTTTGGATAAACCCGAGTCAGGCCGAACTGGTTCTGGGTTCTTAGTTTGGATCCAGTTTGATCTGAACCTGTTCTGGATCCAGATTAATTATTCTGGATCTTATTGGATCAGTCCTGGATTCATATCAGAACTGGGTCTAAATGAGACTGTTCTGGGTCCAGTCAGACAGTTCTGGATCCTGTTAGAGTGTATAGGTCCAGTCAGATAGTTTTGGATTTAGTCAGATTGCCCTGGATCCAGCTAGACTATTTTGGATCCAGTCAAAATGTTCTGGATCCAGTCAGACAGTTCTGGACCTAGATGAGTACTGGATCTGGATCCAGTTGAACTGTATTGAATGCAAATCATAAATGGATCTGAATCGAGTAATTTTAGAATTATACTAAAATCTAAAATGACCAGAATACCCTTTTAGGTACTCAAGATCCATTTTGGTAAAATGGGCATAACTTTGCACCCCGAACTCAGAATTGAGTGAGGTTTGGTGCATTGGACTCATATCAAAGAGAGGCTTAGAGCCTACTACAGTTGTAAGTTTAAGTGTTTATTTGCTTATAATTATTCTTTACTGAGTTGTAGACTCACCCCATGTTTAATTACAACTGTAGGTTGCAGGCACACTAGCAAAGACAGAACTTGATCAACTTCTTCTTCTTCGGCAGAGCATTTGGTAGTTTTTAATTTCATGTCATTGAACAATAAGGTATCTGTTATTTGCTTTTGTTATGAATAATGAACATTGTAAGGAAAGTGATTATTGGAATAAAAATAAATAAAAAAATTTTAGCCACGTTTTCTCTGTGTAAACTTTAAACTATTTCTCTTTGGGAAGTAATACCAACCGAACTTAGACTCCTGATGTCCCAGATCGGGGTGTTACACTAACAGAGCATCAGGATAGAGACCATGATGCACATATGTCGTTATAATCGAGCTCCAAGGCACCGCATCTCTTTTAGGCATTTCAACGAACACTTTATCTGCTTCTTCGAGCTCCAATACACCACATCCCTTTCAGGCATTTCAACAAATACTTTGTTCGCTTCTTTGATTGAGCCACACACACCATACATCCCAACAAAGGTACTAAGAATATGCAAATCTAGATCAAAACCCAACTTCAAAATGTATCTGCCTCCCTTCTCGTATCAAGAATGAACAAGACGGCTTGAGAATGAAGAGATGAGTGAAATTGTCGAGCGAAACGTCGCTTCTTTTGAGCTGGACGAACAACTGGATGGACTGCGATGATAGTGGAGCGAATGTCAAGCTCCCTACCAACCGATATTCTGGCAACAACTGACTGAATTAGTTCCCCTGTCTCTTACCAATCTCCTTGAATATCTGCTCCCTGCAACTCAAATTTGATGGAAGATGACAGATTTGGGTTGGAGAGAGAGAGAGAGAGAGAGAGAGAGAGAGAGAGAGAGAGAGAGAGAGAGAGATTTTCCTGTTTTGAGGAGGGTTTTATATGTCCCGAACTGATCTTTCGAAATATGTCATGTGCAATGTGGATCTCTACTGAGTGAAAAATGCATTGACTGTAGGAATACGCGGTGTGCGTTAGCTTGATTGGTGACATGTAGTAGTAGCATGGCACACGATAGGCAACATTATCGTCGTTAGTGCATCATTGCATGGTGACATAGACATGAAGAATTGTTTGGTTAAGCAGTGCCAGCGGATCAGAGGATATTGCCTTTGGAGATTTGGTTAAGGTTCCTTCGACTTGTATGTCCCACACGTAGCACACGAGAGTGCGTGTGGGTTATGGCTAATTTCCCTAGGGATCACATTAGGTGATTCCAATCGATTAAGGTGACTCGGGGTTAGGCGAGTGAATGCTTAGGCACCGACGAATGAGTCTGGGTGGTGCGCTTCGCTATAGTGTTTAATCATCAACTAGTCTTCGAACTGGGGGCTGGAAGGCCTTGTTTTTCAGTGACGAGGTTTTGCTGTAGCGTACATATGAAGTTGCAATACTCTCCATGGCACGCAAGGCTAAGGCAAGTTTGTGTCCCTTTTGAAAGTGATAGCTGGTATGGGACGACTGTGCACTAAGCGACATAGACTATAAATTCACATTTAGAAATGCGCTTGATAAGCTTTCGCTAGGCAGCTGCGCACGAGGTGGTGCGTAGGGTCAATGAAAATGATTCAGCACATAGAAAAGGATTGATACACGACCTTTGGCTGTTAGGCTATTCAAATTGAGCAGTTTGGAGCATCATGGGTTTGCAAAACATTCTATGCCCGTGATAAAGCGATAAGAAGAATTTTGGCGGTAAGGAATGTCCGTCGTGCCGGCTCATAGGTGGAGCGTGACGTTTGCCTTGTGCATGCTGAGAATGCACGTTGGATTCGACTGGATTGATTTGCACCTTTAGGTATGGGAGACTCAACTAAACTTTTAGATTCTCTTCCAAGATTGTGGGTTAGCGGAGTGCCCATGTTGAGCAGAATGCTCAATGTTTTGGCCCCTTGAGTTGACAGATGCTCTATAGATTGAGTGTGCAAAATTTTTTGTTATTCGTGGCTTATTAATTTCTGCGAGAACGTTTTGCTGACTTTGAGAGAGAATTACAGCGTGATGGCTCTAGGAGGGGAGTTGGAGCGTTGGGCCAAAGGTTCCCTTGTGAGGACGAGTGTCCAGGAAGATGCTTTAAAGGACCACTTTGGGGTGATACGCAAGAAGGCATCCCTCACTTGAGGATTAGTTTGGACCATTGGAAAACTGCAAGTTGGTGCCTAAGGGAGTTGATATTCTTGCAGTACGCATTGGTGGTCATCTTTCTCTGTGAGGACCACGAATGTCTTGAAATTTCCCTTGCTGGGGTTGTATGGTACCCCAGCCATGATCATGAAGATGACAAGTTTGTCGTGCGGGTGAGGATGACCTACTTATGTATGTCACTGCACTGGGGTCTCACGAGCATAGAATGCTCGATGTTCCTAAAGCAGAAGACCACTATCTAAGTGATCGGTGATACGTTAAAGAATGAGACTTTGCGTGTTAAAGGTTGTGGCGATGATGGATGAAAATCAGAACAAGTTGAGTAGGTTGAAGAAAAAGAGTAAATCAAAGATAAGTACAAAGAGAAATTGACATATCAGTGAAGACTGTGTTCTTACCTGCACCAGCATTGTCGAGGATGACAATGGTTTTGGGTGAGAGAGAATGTCCTAAATCGATCTTTTGAAATATGGCATGTGCAGTGCGGAGCTCTATTGAGTGAAAAATGCATCGACTGTAGGAATGCGCGGTGTGCGTTGGCTTGATCGGCGACATGCGATGGTAGCATGACATACCATAGGCACCGGTATCATCGTTAGTGCATCGCTGTATAGCGGCACAGACGTGGAGCATTGTTTGGTTAAGCAGTGCCAGCAGATTAGAGGATGTTGCATTTGGAGATTTGGTTAAGGACCTCTCGGCTTGTATGTCCCATGCGTAGCGGTTGGACGCATGGTGGTGCTTTTGGGTTAGAGCTAATTTGCTCAGTGATCACATTAGGTGATTCCAACCGAATATAGTGACTCGGGGCTAGGCGAGTGAATGTCTAGGCATCAACGAATGAGTCTAGGTGGTGCTCTTCTCTATAGTGTTCAATCATCAATTAGTCTTCGGACAGGGGGCCACAAAGCCTTGTTCTTTCAGTGGCGAGGTTTTGCTGTAGCATGCGTATGGAGTTGCAATATTCTCCATGGCACGCAAGGCTAAGGCAAATTTGTGCCCCTTTCGAAAGTGATAGTTGGTATGGGATGACTATGCACTAAGCGGCATGGACTAGATGAAATTCACATTTGAAAATGCGCTTGATAAGCTTTCAATAGGTAGTTGCACACGAGGTGGTGCGTAGGGCCATTGAAAATGAATCAGCACATGAAAAAATGTTGGTGCACGACCTTTGGCCGTTAGGCTATTCAGATTGGGGAGTTTGGCGCATCGTGGGTTTGCTAAGCATTCTATGCCTGTGACGGAGCGATAAGAAGGCTTGCAACGATAAGGAAGGACCATCGCGCCACACTGGCTTATTGAAAAAAGTAAGCCCGTGACATTATGAATATTTTTTACTATTTTTTTTCAAGTATGGAAGGGTAAAATGGGGAGACTTTCTCCCCATTTTCCCCCGTCTCGATGCCCTTTACACATGGCAATCAGGTATATGTATGGTGGGCATCGGGGCCGGCCCAGACCGCTAATGTATCGGGTTGACTAGGTTAACCAGGATATTGATCGGGCCAGCTTGATCAACGACCCAGTTCTTAACGGGCTCGGGTTTAAAGAGAAGCCCATGACCGGCCCATTGGTCTAACGAGCCAATGTGAAGGGGACTGGGTTCAGCCTGGCCCAATCTTAAAATGCATAAATGCTTGACTAAAATTATGGGTTAACGAGAGAATAACAAGTTCTCATGCAACTAATTGGGTAAATAGTAATAATTAACAAATAACAAGCTCCCATGCAACTAATTAGTTAAATAATAATAGTTATCTAAGTTACTATTTAATAGTTAATTTTTACAATTTTTATATTATTAAAAAATTAATAAATAACTCAGGTTCATCGGGCCAGCCTGATAGATCAGGGGCTGATCTGAGCCTGACCCATGTATATAACTGGCTGGGTTTCGGCTGGAAGCAGATCAGGTCATGCTGAAAATGAGCATTTTTGCTCATGCGGACATCGTGGCCGTCTGTTTGCATTTTGGATGAATGCCACGTGGTTTTGTTGACTTTTGAGCTTTTTAAAATGCAAATCGGATGGCCACGATGTCAGCATGAGCGAAAACGCTCATTTTCAGCATGACTTGATCTGCTTCCATTTCGGCCCGGTACCTAACGGGCTCGGGCCTAAAATCATAGCCTAAACTTGACCCGATGTCAGGTCGGTTTACCACCCCTAGGTTTATGCCATGGCATATACCCGCTCCATAGAACCGTTCTCCCCTGTCCCCACTTTTCAACTTATTTTGAACCGTTGCCGCCTTCTGTTGGATTAGGAAGGAGATAGGAAAGAAAGGGGTCACGTTGTCGCCTTTTGCTGGACCGCTGTTGTCGCCTTCCACTGGATCAGGAAGGAGAGAAAGGGGTCACATGAAGGGCATGAGTTGGTCCGCCATTGCCGCCTTCCACTGGACCAAGAAGGAGAGGAAGGAGAGAGGCCTTCTGCCGGGCCTGAAAGGAGAGAAGAGAGAAAGGAGTCACGCGGAAGGCTTTCGTTGGACTGCCATTGTCACCTTCCGTTAGATCAGGAAGGAGAGAGGAGAGAAAGGGGTCACATGAAAGGCTTCCGCCGGACCATCGCTGCCGCTTCCGTTGGACCGCCGCTGCCATCTTTATTAGAGAAAGGACGGATTGAGAGGTCATTTTAGGGTTAGAAATTTAGAAATATATATGATTTATATGTAATTTTATAAAATTTTATCAGTATATTAGTAATTTCATTAACAGAGCAGGGTGAAGTCAAGAGTAAGTCCATTCCTGCCTTCATCCCCACACGGGTTTTGATTTTCACCTCCATCCACAGTCCATTACCCATGTCATGTCCTCCATCCCCGGTCCAAATGGGGCAGGTTCAGACCGATTCTGGTTCTCCGGGTTCATTGCCATCCCTAGCCCTAACTCGTTCTTTGAGGAAAGATGTTTGAAATGCACCTTTTAGAACTTAACCCAAATGGGTAACCATATGAATGTGATTACAACATAGTGAATGTTTTAGTTTACAGAATACCCATTGACCTGTCTGGCAACATACACGATGCACAAAAGTTCAACTCATTGACCTCTCAATGATGGGAGAGGTTTCTTGTATATACAACAACAATCACAAATTAAAACAAATGGGGAAATGGGGAGTCGGAAGCTCTCTTGTGGTAGGTTGTCACTCATAACTCAATTACCACTACCGCACAGATCTGAGCACAAACTCATGCAGCCAAACCATGCAATTACAGTGCAGCACTGAATAAATGCTGTAGTGCAATCGTCCATCGACCGTTTGAATGTACTTCCAACATCTGGACCGCAGCATGAGCAATTGCAGTCTCCAGGCACACTGAGGTTGCAACAATACAGTCCCTTGTCCGCGTTGTCTTTTAGTCTGTGCCCTTCCTCCGATGCGGCTGGGGTGCTGTTTTCAGTTGCAATGACACTGCCAAAGCTAACATGCAGGCCATGCACCAGGCAGGGCTTACCACCCTTGGCTTTAAGCAATTCCATCTTCTCCTGTTGCATATGGGTAGTAACGTGTTAAGAAAAGCATGTAAGTGCAGGAAAATAAATTTTCAGGAAAAGCGCACTAAAAATGTAAATTCCTTCATTATTCCCAAGGTTGTTTCGATCTTTCGAAAGTCTCTCTTACTTGCATTCCAGGTGTTACTGAGGTTTTCTTCTCACTTGTCTGTAACAATACCATCTGCGTGAATTCACAAGGGATGCTGCTTTGCATGCTATTTCTAGCAACCTGCAATATACAATGATATTTTATGTAGTGAGTGTGTCCAGATCCGTATTTAATTCTTCAAACATGGCTCACAAGAATCACACAATTTTTTTTTTTATGACGGAGGAAAACCCTCGCCGAGAACCGGGTCACTTAATGGGATCGCCTCCGTGTGAGGCAAAACTCCGGGCTGAGGATACAACCACCCAACCGTGTTGTCTTTTCAACAAATTCCGACTCTAAACTGGTTATATGATTTGTTCTGCCTGTGAACCCAACAACTTCATTCGGAGAAAGTCAATCCCATTTTGGTTAGGTCTCAAGGTAGGGTGACATGATCTGTGATGTTCCAAATGACTCGAAATGAATCAATGGTCACACCTTGCTGTTGGACCAACCTTGTTATTCTGCTGTAACCTGACAAGATATCAAGCCACTAAGAGTACATACCAGGGAATAAGGAAAAAGAAAAAAACTGGCACTGAAGTTTTCTGCTATAAGAAATCAGTTTCATGATAATTTACTTCAATAAAATAAGATAAAGGAAAATAGATTGTTGAGATGTGCCTTGAATTCCATGTTACAACTTTAACACGGCACTTGAAGAAAAACATATTGAATTTTTTTTTTGGAAGTCTGTGGTGATAGCCGTTAGGCCCAGGACCATAGCCTGAGGGGTTGCGGGGGCGAAGCCCCCATGGTGTAGACTCGATCCTTTTGTAAAAGGGTCCTATAAGTACTCTTTTAGGGTTTTCATGTTGATGTAATTTCTTTTTGTGAGTTTGGGTGTTTTGTGTGAATTTAGGGTTTTTCTCTAAGAAGAGAGCCATCATCTACCTTTGTAATCTTCATTTTTTTTGACATAATGAAAATCTCTGCTCCTTCATCACCCGTAGACTTAGGTCTTTGGCTGAACTACGTAAATCATGTGTCTCTGTGTGTGTATTTATTTTTTCTTGAATCTCTCTGTCTTTCTCTCTCTCTCAGTCGTTTTTATCCACTATACAACTTTCTAGCAAACTGGTATCAGAGCATTGGTTTGTTCTGAAAACCACGATGACGATTAAATTCAAGATTTAAAAGTTTGATCACACCAACAACTTCAGTTTATGGCAAGTGAAGATGCGAGCCATCCTTACTCAATAAGGGTTGAAGAAGGCATTGTTGGGTCATGAAAAGATGTCGACTACATTGACTGATGATCAAAAGAAGGTGATGGATGACAAGGCCTTGATGGTGATACAATTATAGTAAACGAGAAGTATGTTGCGTCGTTGTGGCTCAAATTAGAGTCACTTTATATGATGAAGTCTCTCACCAACTCTATTGTTATTATGCTCCTTACCTTTTATAAACATTTGCGTGATACCTTATTGTATGGTAGAATATGTCTATTAAAAAAGTGAGATCTTTATTGTTGTCCAGAGAGTTTTATTGAGAATCAATTGAGTAAGGCGAAGACAATAAGACTGAAGATTTATTTGTGAAGAAAAGACAAAGGAAAAAAGATCTAGTAGTGAACATAAGTCCAGACATAGCCATTTGACCTATAATTCTTGCAAGAAAAAAGGGCACATTAAAACTAATTGTTATAAATTGAAAAACAAAAAAGAGATGGTTAAAAAGAAATATCACCGAAATTCAAAGCCATTTGAGACTAGTGTAGCAGAGATGATTTTTGTAAACTTTGATACTGTTCTATCTGTTACTGTCGATTCATGACCGAAGGATGAGTGAGTTTTTGATTCAGGTTGCTCTTATCATATGTATCCTAATAAGGATTGATTCTCCACATATGATCTAGTCAATGATGGAGTCATTTTGATGGGCAAGAATGCTTCCTGCAAAACAATTGGTAAGGGGACAATAAAAATCAGAATGCATGATGACATTAAGAGGACTCTAACAAATGTGCAACATATTCTAGAATTAAACATAAATCTGATTTCTTTGAGCACTCTTGATTCAAATGCGTGCAAGTACACAACTTCAGGTGGAGCGTTAAAAGTCAGTAGTGGTGCCATTGTCATGATGAAAGCCAAAAAGGTTGGGAATCTTTGTGTGTTTAAAAGTAGTACAATTACAAGTGCTGCAACTTTACCTTCGTCTACTTTATTAGAGTTAGAACTTACCCAGTTGTGGCATATGAGATTTGGGCACATAAGCGACAAGGGCTTGAAGATGTGAAGCAAGAGAGGTCCTCTTTATGGCAAGAGCACTAGCAAATTAGCTTTCTGTGAGTACTGTGTGTTTGAAAAACAAAAAAGAGTTCATTTCTAAAGGGCCACTCATAGAACTAAGGGGACTCTGGATTACATTCATTCTGATTTTTGGAGGCTATCTCGTGTTCCCTCCAAATGTGGTGCTAGTTATATGCTTACCTTCATTGATAATTTTTTTAGGAAGGTTTGGGTTTATTTTCTTAAGCATAAATATGAAGTATTTAAGAACTTCAAGCAGTGGAAGGCATTGATTGAAAATCAATTGAACAAAAAAATTAAGAGGCTAAGGACTGACAATGGTCTGAAATTCTGTTCTTCTGTGTTTGATAAATTCTACAAGAATAAAGAAATTACACAACATAAAACAGTTCCTGGATCACCACATCAAAATAGAGTTGTTAAGCGAATGAACAAAACTCTTTTAGAGAGAGCACGTTGCATGCCCTTTCATGCTATTTAGTAAACCATTCTCCATCTACATCATTAAAATTCAAAAACCACAGAAGAGGTATGGTTTAGTAACACTCCTGATTATTCTGATTTGAAAGTTTTTGGTTGCCTTGCTTATATTCATGTTAATGATTGTAAATTAGAGCCTAGGGATAAGAAATGCATATTTCTTGGTTATGCTTCTGGGGTGAAGGGATATAGGTTACAGAATGATGATCTTAAATAACCTAAAATCATAATAAGAAGAGATATTACCTTTGATGAAAATGCTATGCTTTACCTGTTAAGGAGTCTGCTTTATGTGATGAAGGTAGGGTGGAGAACATTGCAAAGCAGGTGGAGCTTGAGAGTGTAAACCAAGCTCCTTCAGAAAATCATACTGAAGAGCCCATTCAAGGCTAAAAACAAGATGTTGAAGTGGAAGAATCAACAAAACCACAATATAGTTTTGCCAGAGATAGATCTAGGAGAGAGGCCAGACCACCTCAGAGATATGGGTTTGAAGAACCGATGGCTTTTGCTTTGTCAGTAGCTGAAGAAATATTTGATGTTTGTGAGCCTTCCAAATTTACAAAAGTTGTTTCTTGTGTTGATTCACCATAATGGATTGTTGTAACGGAGGAAGAGATTGAGTCTCTTCATAAGAACAACACTTGGGGGTTGGTGAAGCCACCTAAAGAAAAGAAGATCATTGGCTGCAAATGGGTGTTCAAGAAAAAGGAAGGAATCTCAGGTGTGGAGAATACCAGATATAAGGCACGATTGGTTGCAAAAGGCTATAGCCAAGTGAAAGCTGTTGACTACAATGATGTATTTTCAGAACTTGTCAAATATAGCTCTATTTGTGTCTTGTTTGCATTGACAGTCATGCATGATCTATATTTGGAACAACTTGATGCCAAAGCTACCTTCTTGCATTGTGAGCCAGAGGAGCAGATCTATATGCAACAACCTGGGGGTTTTGAAGTGAAAAGAAAGGAAGACATGCGTGCTTGTTGAAGAAGTCACTTTATAGCTTGAAACAATCACCTGGACAATAGTATAAACAGTTTGACTCCTTTATGGTTGGTTGTGGATATTTTAGAAGCAACTATAACAGTTATGTGTACCTTAAAGAACTATCTGATGGTTCTTTCATCTATTTGTTTCTTTATGTTGATGATATGCTTAATGTAGCAAAAACATGTTTGAAATTGAAAGGCTTAAATCTCAATTAAGTAGTGGATTTGAGATGAAAGATCTGGGAGCATGCAGCTAAGAATATTCTTGGCATGAAAATACACGGAGACCTAAATGCAAGGAAGATAAATCTTACTCACAAGGGTTATATTGAGAAGGTCTTGAAGTGTTTTGGCATGAAAGATGCAACATTTAAAAATATTCATTTGGGTTCTCATTTCAAGATCTCAGAAGCTATATCACCACAATCACATGAGGAGGAGGAGTACATGGCTCATGTTCCTAATTCTAGAGCAGTTGGAAGCCTTATATATGTTATGTTATGTACTCGATCGGATATCTCTCATGCAGTTAGTGTGGTTAGTAGGTATATAACTAATCCTGAAAAGGAATATTGACAAGCATTAAAATGGATCCTTTGATATCTGTGTGGTACCTTAGATGTGTGCCTTGACACTACAAGAAAATTGTTAATTAGCGACGGAAAAAATCCGTCGCTACTTAGCGACAGATTAGCTAGAGATAGAATCTGTCGCTAATTCGCGACGGATTAGCGAGGAAACACATTTTATCGCTAATCTGTCGATACTTAGCGACGGATTAGCGACTAAATTTTTTGTCGCTACTTTTTATTACAAGAACACCATTTTAGCGATGGATTTAGAGAGGGAACTCTGTCGTCGCTAATCCGTTGCTAATTAGCGACGGCGTAGCGACAAAATATATTCCGTCGCGTTTTTTGTATTTTGATTTAGCGACGGCTTAGCGACGAAAACATTCCGTCGCTAAGCCGTCGCTAAATGTCGCGTAAATCCCTAATCCCATCCCTCTTTCTCTTTTTCCTGTTTCGCTGTATTGCTCCCGCCCGCCGCCCTCTCCCTCCCGCCGCCCGTCGGCTCTCGCCACCGTCCGGCCGCCGCCGCCTCGCCGACGATCCTCGCTGCCGACCTCCCTGCTTGGCTAGCGGCTGCGCCAGGGACCCCGAGCACCGGCGACCCGCCACCGACCTCTTCCTCCTCCCTGCTGTTCCTCCCTGTGGCTGCTGCCGGGAGGTGTTGTCTCCCCTTCGGTCGCCGGCGACTCGCAACCGGCGTCCTCAGCCGCCGACGACCGACGATCCTCCCTGCAGCCACCTCTTCGCCTCCGCTCTGAGTTCCGGCGACCCAGTGGCCCCCGAGCTTCGCTCCAGGTCTCCCCCTCTCTGCTGTCGACTGCGCCGGCCACCGGCGACCTCGCCAGCCGCCGCTCCCCGTGCTTTCCGGCAGGGGGGGTCGACCCCCTGCGTTTCCGGCAGGGGGGGTCGACCCCCTGCCGGAAACGCAGGGGGTCGACCCCCCCTGCCGAAAACGCAGGGGGTTAAACCCCCTGCCGGAAAGGCAGGGGGTTTAACCCCCTGCCGTAAAGGCACGGCAGGGGGTCAACCCCCCATGCCGGAACTGCCTTTCCGACAGGGGGTTTAACCCCCTTCCCTGCCGGAAAGGCAGGGGGTTTAACCCCCTGCCGTGCTTTCAAACTAACAAATTGAAAACAAACTAACAAATTGAAAACAAATTATTGTATTTGAAAATCATGTCGATAAAAGTAGAACTATTCTTAAATTTTTGTGGAAATCAAAATCCACTACTGAACTATGATAAATCAAGCTACTGATTTGCAATTTGTCAAACTGCTGTGAAAAGATTGAATCAAACTACTGGAAATTATAATAAATATGCTGTCATAAAATCAACTGCTAAAAAGAATGTCTAACTGCTGATATATATAAAAAAATTTGACTATTTGCTGATAAAAATTTACTATTCCTTTGCTAAGTAGTTCAGATTAGAAATTGTCTATGACTTTATGTTAGTCGACTGGTTCAACATGTTATAGCTGATTTGTTAAATTAGCATCTTCTAGTTAGATTTGGCTTAACATATATACTATTTTTCTTTTCTCTTCTTTCAATTAGTTAGAGTTGTTTTAATTTGTTTTAATTTTTTTAGTTAGTGTTTCATCTTGTTTCATGATTAGTTAGTTTGTTACTTAATTTGTTTTGTTTTTGTGCAGATTTTTCAACGGAACCAACTCATGCTCGGCCACCTGTGGTAAGTAAATGACAAAAACAATGCAAATTGGGTAAATACCCGTGGTGAGTAATTAGTGATGCAAACATATCACATGTTATTTAATTTATTGAATGCAGCACTTTATTGTTCACACACTCACTTAGTTGTTGATATCTAGGACTGCTTTGTTGGAGTTCGAAGATCATGCTGAGCATGATTTTAATGTAGAAATATGGAAGTGTTCTTATTTTTGGAGTACGGAGTCCATGCTAAGCATGGTAGTAGTTAGTGAGATATTGAAGTGTGTTTGCTGCAGGTACATGTTTGCCATTTATTTGATATGAATGATTATGATGTATTGCAATGTTTGATGTAATTGTATCCATGCTTGCATGTAGTTACTTTCAATTTGATTTTGACTTCCATGTGAAATTTTATAATAAAAGCATGCTTCAAATGATTGTATCGTGTCATTAATAGTTTGCACATGAATGTATTGTATGACATATGTTATTTGTTAGAATATGGTTCATGGAGGTTATAGTGGTCGCTCATCCAGTAGTAGCCAGGCTCAACCTTCATCTTCACGGGCTCTTGTGATAGGTATATCATATAACTAATTAGATGCTTGATTAGTTCAAATGCACATTCTGAGAATTTCTAATGTATTTTTTTACAGATGATGTTGCGCCTGTACACGACCCACCTACACCAGTTGATCGCACAAGTCAACAGCCAACACAGGAAACAGGGTCTTCTCAGGCTGGCACAAGAAGACTCATTCGAATAGTGTATATCGATAATCGACCGTAAGTATTTTGTTTTCAATTATTGCATATCTTTTAAATATTTTATATTGATATTTACTGTGTAACAATTCATGTGCAGCACGAGGTTTGAGCCATAAGAAGTAGTACGGGAGATTAGGAATTCACTTCTTCAACATCTACCAGGACCAGTTGCTCAATGGAAAGAGTACCCAAAGGAGGTGTTAGACAGATTGTGGTCCTCATTCATGGTATACAGTTGTTCCTCATAGTTAATGTGTTTCATAGTTAATTTATTTAAGCAATGTCTACAGAATGACTGAAAATATTTATAGGCTTCGAATCGCTTCGCAACTACGGTGGAAGAAAATGATGCAAGGAAGGTGTGGCAGAAGGTGGCTGCCAATCGATTTGCAGACATGCTGCACACTATGAAGACTGCAGCAAAAAAAGCATCTGGCGTAGTAGATGATCCATTACTGTGGAAGGGCCATGGTCCTATTACTATCAGGAGAGATTACTGGGATGAAATGTGCGATAAGTGGGCGGGAGATGCATTTAGAAATCGCTCTACGAAGGCTGCACAAAATCGACCGAAGATGCCCGAAGCCCATCTACACACAGGTGGATCTAAGACATTTGGGAGCCACTTAAAGAAAATGGTAACTCATCAATATATAATATTAATTTTATAAGTATTGTTGCAAACTTGTGTACTAAATCTTTTGTCATTTAACTTCGCAGGAAGCAGAAAAAGAAGGCAATGTACCATATAAAGATGTGTTTGTAAAAACACATAAACGGAAGACCACGGGAGTCTTCGTATCAGAGAAGGCGAGAACGACAACGGTATGTATTAATTCTATTAATAATCATTGCAATATATATGCAAGTTATCATAATGTTATCATTAATTATTAATGAATACTTTAAACATTATTTTGTAGGAGGCATATGAGCAACAGATGGTAGAGCGATATGGCGAAGACGCTACTCAGCATCCATCATTTGATCCTACAACATGGGTGACTGCAGCAGGTGAACCCAAAAAAGGTCGCATGTTCGGGTTTGAGAGTAATATGAACACTTCACCAGTTATTGGTTCTTCCAGTTACGGCTCACCGACTTCTTGCGCCGACATAAGCTCCAAGCAGCCGACTATTCTTTCCGGTGATGATGTACGCGAGATCATTAATGAATTACTGAATAACTACTTCCAATACACCGTCGCCCCCTTTCTCCGAAATGAGATCAAGGCCGCTGTTCAGGATAGGGGATCTTCGATTCCAGGTCCCTCTCAGGTATAATCACATATATAGTTTTTTTGACTGTCTTAAAGCACATCTGAGCATGGTAGAATCACATATAGAGTTTTTCTAGATGCCTTAGAACACATATGAACATGCTATAATCACATATTCAATTTTTTTACTGCCTTAGCACACATATGAGCATGATAGAATCACATATAAAGTTGCTTTGCCTGCCTTAGAGCACATATGAGCATGCTATATTCACATATTCAATTTTTTTACTGCCTTAGCACACATACGAGCATGATCGAATCACATATATAGTTTTTTGCCTGCCTTAAAGCACATCTGAGCATGGTAGAATCACATATAGAGTTTTTTTATATGCCTTAGAACACATATGAACATGCTATAATCACATATTCAATTTTTTGACTGCGTTAGCACACATATGAGCATGATAGAATCACATATATATATATATATATTTAACTTTTTGTCTGCCTTAGAGCACATATGAGCATGATAGAATCACATATAAAGTTTTTTTGACTGCATTAGAACACATATGAGCATGCTATAATCACATATTCAGTTTTTTGACTGCCTAAGAACACATATGAGTATATTATAATCACATATTCTGTTTTTTGACTGCCTTAGCACACATATGAGCATGCTATAATAACATATAGAGTTTTTTAACTGCCTTAGAACACATATGAACATGTTATATATCATTTATGATAGAATCACATATAAAATTTTTGGCTTTGCCTGCCTTAGAGCACATATGAGCATGCTATAATCACATATTCAATTTTTTTACTGCCTTAGCACACATACGAGCATGATCGAATAACATATATAGTTTTTTGCCTGCCTTAAAGCACATCTGAGCATGGTAGAATCACATATAGAGTTTTTTTAGATGCCTTAGAACACATATGAACATGCTATAATCACATATTCAATTTTTTGACTACCTTAGCACACATATGAGCATGATAGAATCACATATAGAGTTTTTTTATTGCCTTAGATCACACATGAGCACATGATAGAATCACATATAGTGTGTAATTTATTTCATTATATTTTGTTTATCAATACTGACTGTTCTTTTCTTGTGTAGGCTGCTAGCGATAATCAGGATAGTGGAGCTGAAGGGACAGATAAAGACAATGAACAAGAAGACGCACAAAATCTTGACGATGATTAGAGGACTGTGTTGAAGAAGTTCTATTTTTTTTATTTTTCCTAAATGTAATTGTTGAATTGTAAATAATTAAACTTCTTAATTTTAAGGTGGAACGATTAATTATTGTAGATACTTGTTATATGAATTTTTTTGTGTGGTTTGTTTTTTATTTACAGGAAATATAAATTGTACAGGAAATATAAATTTTTAAATAATTTTTTTTGATTTTTTTTCGTGTTTGCGATGGATTAGCGACGGATGATTCCGTCGCTATTCATATTAATCTAGCGAAGGCATAGCGACGGAATTAAATCCGTCGCCAAGCCGTGGTCACCGTTTAGTACCGGCGGATTGGCGACGAAATATAGCGCTCGTTATTCCGTCGCAATTAGCGACGGACCTGGCGACGGAATAATTCCGTCGCCAGTTAGCGTCGAAATATTCGCGACGTAAGCATACTGTCGCCTCGTTGTCGCTAATCCGTCGCTAACCATGTTAGCGACGGATTAGCGACGGATTAGCGATGGAATGTGGTCGTCGCTAATCTACTGCTTTGTTGTAGTGTGAGTTTGAAAGATATGTTACTAGTGTTGTTGGCTACTGCGATGCTAATTTTGCAGGTGATTGTGATTAGAGGAGGTCACTCACTGGTTATGTATTTAACATTAGTGGTTGCGTTGTCAGTTGGAAAGCTACTTTGCAGTCTATTGTTGGTCTATCTACCACTGAGGCAGAGTATATGGCCATAGTAGAGGCACTGAAGAAAGCTATACGGTTGAGAGGCTTGTTTGGTGAGTTCAGTCCGGGACAAGATTCTACAGTTCTTCATTGTGATAGCTAAAGTGTTATTCATTTAACCAAGGGCTAGATATTTTATGAGAGGACAAAGCATTTTGATATCAAGAATCATTTTGTTCGAGATGTGCTCTCCAAAGGCAACATTTCAATAAGAAAGATTGATATGAATTTCAACCCAGTAAAGACATGTTTACGGGCGCTACAAAGGTAGTATCAATAAAGGCCTACTATGGTGCATTTATTGACATATCGACAATGCCAATAAAAGTTTTTACTAATGCTAGACCTATCTTTAGTGGCGCAAAAATCATGCTAGTAAAGACAAGATTTCTTATGGTGCCTCTTACACTGGCTAACTGTAAGATCTATCTCATGTGTACTAACCTTTCTTATATATGTCCCTTCCATCTTGCACCCTGCTTCTTGATATGGTTACTCTTGTTGTATTTTCGGAACCTCTTCCATGGTGTTTGGATTACTAGCTCCTATTCATAGTTTCACTATTTTTCAAAATCCTTTGATATGTTATATCTGATATATAATTTTTAGAAACATGTTAGAGAATGACCATTCCACCTATTGATGGATCGAAGAAACAAGCACTAAAAAAGCAAAAAGATTAAACAACCACACAAGGAAACAAGGATTTTACGTGGTTCGACCAAAACTGCACTGACCTTCTTCTTTTATTGATTGAGATATTCAAGAGGATGATGCCTCCTTAAATAAGAAGAGTCTAAGAATTTTAAATGGAGTCTACTTGTATTGCTGAATATAACAAGAAGTATATGGTAAAATTACAAAACTACCATTAAAAAAACTCGCCTCGGGGCTAATGCTCCCTAACCCCCACCTTACGAGCAGTGAGCCCACTCCTCTCCAACCCTCGGCCAACTTACTGCAAATTTAAAATGTAAAAAATTATGATTTATATCAAAGTAGGAAACATGCTCCACACTCCAACACATGTATGGGTACGTGAAGGTTTAAAAGGTTCAGGTACATTTTTATTTGAAACACATATTGATATGGTTTAAAAAAATACCGATATGAGTTTCTAATTAACATTGAGACATTTTCAAAAGAATTGGTGAGAGTTTCTAAAATGTTAATACAAAGTATACATTTTTATAAAGACATCTATAAATTCAAATAGTTAAACATAATATGTCAATCATTATTGCATAACAATTTTTTTCACAAATTCTAATATTTAAATCTCTTAATAAAAACACCGACTTTATAAAATGAAATTGTTGTTTGTATGCAGAAATGCTAATAGAAATTTTAATGTAATAAAAACATGTTTCAAGATGAAACTCATAATTGATATGAATTTCACAAACATTTGATACTTCTATTCATGGTTTCGTAGACGAGTTCTCATACTGGCGTGCCTCAAACGCGATAGACTGGGCGTATCAAATACCAATGCAACTATGATCCAATGGCCTTAGTCTACACATTCGTCCTACACATATAAGGTTAGCACAGATCAATGCTCATATGCAGGATGAGTGTCCAAAGTAGTCAGGCTATCGATTTAATTTCACATATCAAACAATTTTAAGAAATATCAAAACTTTGAATAGGAACTAGTATTTCAAAAGTGGTTGAAAGGCAAGGCCCAAGAAAGAAGGGTACAGTGATAGTGATAGAATGAATACCAGTTGTGGCTAATAACCAGGAGTGTCAACGGGTCGGGTTTGGTTTGGACCCAGGTGGAACCAGACCTGTTTCAGATTTCGGGTATGGTATCGGGTCCACTGTAAGAAAAACCATACCCGGACCTGATAAGAACTACATGAACCAAACCTGAACCATACCTGGTAAAACCATATTTTTTTATCATTTTTACAATGAAAATTTGAGGGTCTTAATCGGAACTCGGGTCGGGTCCGGGTCTGGTATAAAATTTCACAAACTATACCCGGGTCCATGTATTAATCGGACCTTCGGGCCTGGATTCGGGTCTTAATGGCGTCTTATTATTTATCACAATACCCGGATCCTATAAGGTTTGGTTCAGGTCTGGGTAAACCAGGCCCATTGACAACCCTACTAATAACCGAGGCATATCTAGAAGAAGCATTTTGTATAGGATCCTGAAACTCTTCTCCTTACGTGGTCTTGGTACCACAGACATCCTTTTTCAGTCATTTCTCTTGTTGGGTTATCTTCAATGATGCTCTTCCCTGGCCTTTCTGGTAAGTTTATCAATAAATCAATCTATCTCGGTCTCTCTCTAGCCTACCATAACCGGCTGTCAAGGGCTCAAACAAGAACTTTGTAAGGGATTCCGTCTTTTGCTCATCCTTCCCAACATATGATGTGATCTACATCCTGTTTCTAATGGGAACTGGCTTTTGATTCTCCGAAATCTGACCTGTATATATATTTTTTTAGTGATGAAAAAATTGATGTTTGTAAATTAACTTATTTTTTTTTTCAGCTCGAGAAAGCATGTTTTTTTTTTTATTTAAAAAACATGATAAGGGTCATTTTTCATTCATGCTGACTGCATCTATTAGATTGAGTGAAAACCACTTGTATCATGAAATTCCAACTAGATTGTAACTACAATTGACTATATCAAATATATAGCTTATGTGTGTGTATGAGAGAGAGAAGGAGCTTGGCATGGATGATCCCATGGTTAATTAGCTGAAGTGACCTGAAGAGGGTTTTGGGGTGCACATTCATTATTCAGTGAAAGTAGACCCTCAACAGAAAATTAATGCAGACCATCAACTTCATATTTAAGAACGGTGAGAAGTCAAATAGATATGATTGGGTCAGTGGTTGGCACCTAAATATTTTGATTGATGCATGCCTCCAATTTGGGTTCAAGTTTGATTAGGGCTGTCAATAGGTTCGGTATGTATCGGATATCCCCCGAATACGACCCGAACTTGAATTTCTGAGTATGAGCATAAAAAGTGTTGGCCTGAACCCAACTCGAGCAAAAAATAAAAATACGTTTATTTTTATAAATTAAACATCTCACTTCAAAAAATACTAAACGCCTTTTCATTCTTCTACAAGTTTTTTTCCCAAAACATTTGGATTTGCTGTGAGTTTTCTTGGAAGGGAAATTCCATTTATGAGCTTTGTAATTGCATGTAACTGTCAAGGCAATTGCCCGACATGTAAAACACGTCAAATACTAAATTTCTATAGCTTAACTACCACATGTTAGGTCAAGAACCATGCACGTGAGTTGTTGAAGAAGAAGAAGAAGAAGAAGCTCATTATAAAATCTGATGTTGAAGACTAATTCATATTTAAATGAACATATAATGCTCCAAGGGTTGGTGCGCTTACCTAACAATTAGGTGATTAGGCTCCAGCCCAACATTACCTGGATGGGTCAATAACACCACCCTATGTATAACTTTTTTTTTCCATTTTCTGAAAGGCAAGATGGGGTTAGGCAAACCCCTACCAGATTCTAATTACTTGAAATTAATCAGCCATACAGATACATCTTCCCTTTCAGGGAACCAATCTGAGGGGTAATCCTGAATTATATTTAGATTTCTGTACAACAATCCTATCAAAACTGTACAAAAATTGTCTCATTAGCTGAGGAACATCACGGTCCTCAACCTTTAGTTCCAGAAGTTAATTTCTGCATTCTCGCCACAATATCATGCAGTCCACCTGGGTTCATAACAACTTTAGAATAGGGATGACAGTGGACCGGGGGAAAACGGGCCCCCGCCCCGTCTTGCCCCGTCTTGGGGTGGGGATAGAGGTTAAAATCAAAACCCGTGTGGGGATGGACTTACGCTTTCTCCCTCTCAGCCCTGTTCCCGTCGCCTTGCCCTGGCATGCCCCGTCTTCAATCCTTCTTTGAGGATGGCAATGGACTGTGGGGGAAACGGGGCCCGTCCAACCTCGCCCCATTTGAACCCGAGATGAAAGACATAAAATGGGGATGGAGGTTAAAATCAAAACCCATGCAAGGATGAAGGCGGGGATGGACAACAGGATTTGAGATGGGGCAATGGTGGAGACTTTGTCTTCCACCCCGGTCCACTGCCATCCCTACTTTAGAATAGGGAGGAATCAAGATGAGAACCTCTGGCCATCCACACCCTATAACTTTAAACTGATCCGCTTCACTGCACTTATCCAAAATGTGTAACCATATTGTATTCGAGAGCAGATCAGGTTATGTTGGATTTAACCAGCCCACATCTCACTTGGGATCTGTGAGAGTGGGGCCCACGCACATCTGGATCAAGCGTGGACTATATTAAATTTGACCTGATTTGTCCTCCTGTTAATCAGTTCTTGGAAGCCTTGAACCTGACAACATCCAGCCCAGTGTGACAAATATCTGCGATATTTTGGAAAAAAAAACTCTAAAAATTACCTGGCTTAGTAAATAAAACTGACTTAATTTAACCTTAATGTTCCATACAAACAGGAAAAGACCCTTTTATGGGACTTCTGTTTACAGTTGACCATGATTATCATGATGCCAGGCGTCCCGTTTAAACGGGAAAGGACCCTTTTGTTAATTATAGTTACAGCTCTGAAGATAACGTATTGTTTATATATATTCAATGGAATAGTATACTTGTTATTAGGATGATTGCATGCAATCCCCAAATTTTGTTGAGTTTTGCTGCTATTTTGGATGATTAATTGTTGTATGGATCAGGTGATATGACGAGGGCATCTTCATTGTGGATGCTAACAATAATTGTTAATAAGCTGCGGGGCAGTTATAATGATACCATGATTTTATATAACTGGCATCGTGATAGAAGTCTTGTGTTTTGGTGGATGCATATATCTGCTGAATCAATAATTCACCTCTCTCCCTCTCTCTCTCCCCTTTGCTGGGTATTGGGTAGATAGAGAGGGTGGTGGGGTAACTGCTTACCGTGATAAAATAGAACACTCCCCAACCATGCATCTTCTTACTTGGCCTCACCAAAATCTCTCTCTCTCTCTCTCTCTCTCTATATATATATATATATATATATATATATATATATATATAGGGGCGTAGCTAGGGGGGGCAGGACTGGGCTGCCTCCCCAAACAGTTAAAAAACTTTTTTTTTTAAAAGCCCAGTCCTAGCCCTGCCCTGATTCCATATGAAATAGATTTTTATCCATTTTTTAGCCCAGCCCTTACTGCAGCAAATAGTTTGATTTGTCCATATGAAATAGATTTTTATTAATAATTGTAGCCATTTTTTATTTTATCTCAAAATTTTTTTTTTTCGGGGGCGCTGCCGCCGAACCCCCGGCTATTACACAAATAAATTTTTTTTCTACGCCCCTGTTTGCCCCCCCCCCCTCACATGAATCCTAGCTACGCCCCTGTATATATATATATATATATATATATATATATATATATATATAGTGCGTAAGTGTATATCATTTTCCAGAATGATCGAAACGAAGTTGCACTGAGCATCCATCACGCTCAAAATTAATTTGTAGTGACGATCATTTTCTGCCCATGACCTTCAGCGTTACTTAAAAAGCATCGCTAAAAGTCATTTTTTTCCGATACTTTTTTTAGCAGCGCTTCACAAGTGCGGTCCAGTTTAGCACAAGTTCGTTTTGGTAATGTTCAAAGTAATCATGCAGCTACCACTATATATGAGTAGGTAGGGAGTTGGTGGGCGTCCTCATCATCGCTTCTCGTTCAACACAAACTGCCTACCTTATAAAAGGAACACTGCCAACCATCTTCTTACTTGGCCTCACAAAAGTCTCTCTCTCTCTCTCTCTCGGGACAATGGGAAAGGGTGCTCAGAATACGAGTAACCATCAAGACACAACCTCGCTCCAGTCTATAAAGTACACAAGAGGTCACCTTCAGCTTCTTGATCAGGTTTTCTCTTCATCCCCGTCACCACCATCCGTAGGGAGAAAAGGAATGAAATGGAAAGCGAAAGTATTTGGCGTCTGACAATTGTTTCATCTATTAAGACAATCCCTTTTAGATATATTTGAAGCTTTAGGAATTATGGACATCTCTTATTCTCTCTTTTAAATGCAAATTGCCACCATAATCCAGAAATAAAAGAAATTGGTTGGTGGTCATTTAGTCTACCCAATGTGACATGCCATTCAGTAAGTATTTATGTTTCCATGCTCATGACATAGATATGCACCAACATGCTATTCCTAGAGAAACCAAGGTCGGCTGGGTTCTTGAAATGCTGTTTTCCTCTCTCTCTCTCTCTCTCTCTCTCTATATATATATATATATATATATAGAGAGAGAGAGAGAGAGAGAGAGAGAGAGGGAGAGAGAGAGAGAGAGAGAGAGAGATGGCTAGGTGCCTGATACTTTTTGTGCTTACCCCGTGCCTACCACCAGTGGATAGGGGTTTTCAGTTTGTTTTTCAAAAATCTGATCCTACAGATGTGTTCTGCATGATGGATTTGATAGAAATCACAATTGGATCATGTTTTTTGAGAAAAAAAATATGATTTTTTAAGCATTGAATATTCTTTAAATTATAGACCATTGATTTTTGAATATTATAAAAACATAATCTGGTATTGGAATCAGACAATCCAAAAGTTGATTCCCGTAAAAATCATATCTGTATGGCCAGATTTTAGAGAAAATAGAAACCATCTTTTCAAAGCTCGGTAAGCACGTAGTAGGCACAAAAAGCGTCTGACACCTATCCATTACTCTCTCTCTCTCTCTCTCTCTCTATATATATATATATATATATATATACACCTTCCAAAGTAATTGGTCTGAAGTCTGAACACTGGATCCTCGAGAAAACGGCAGAAAGTTTTGCTAATTTGTACTGTTATTGCTCATATGCATATGAATTTGTGTTAAGCCTTCTGCTAGATGTTACACATGTTGGCGGAACCTTTTCGTAGTCAATGCTTCCAAGACGACCCACATTCTTCATGTGGTTTTCGAAGAATGACATTTATTGTGGGCATTATAAGAAAAGAACTTCCCCTTGTGGACATTGTTAGGAGCATCTTATCCATTCCTTTACTTGATAAGGCGCTTCTCACTGGCCTTTTGAGCATAAAAAATGGAAAAAAATACTATATCTTATGTTCTCTTAAATGTATAAATATATTTTTCGTATGGTGTGAATCCTTAATGACAAACCAAAGACTGGAATTTTTAAATAGAAAACAGAAGAGGTGATTTTAGCTTTGAAAGTTCTTTTTCTAAAAAACGTGATAATGTCCCAGCTATTTAAAACGTTTTATTTAATATCTGAGAGATCAAAAGAGGAACATATGGTTTCTTTATCACCTTTTAAAATTCGTACTTTTTAGTGGTGGCAGGAAATTCTTTGGCGTTGAATCAGTGTCAAATCGGCAGAAAATTAATTTTATTTTATTTGTTTTCAAATATTAACTTTTTTAGTTTTTTCAATTGCTGTTTAATGGTCAAAATGCAAAAATAGAAAACTCCAATTCCTCACAAGAAAAAGGCTGCCATTATTTCCCATTTTAAAGTTTGTTCACCACGATGAGTGTTCATGTGCATGGTGTGTGTCAAACTTTTAACTTTTTTCTAGATACAATGATGGAGAAGTACAACATTAGAATTTCTATGCCTTACATCTGTAGTTATCCACCATGGTGATATTCATTTAGGTTTTTTCTCTTGAAGCATCTAATCATAGAGATGTGTCTGGCTAGAACAAGCAATGCCTACTAATTAGAATCATGAGCTGAGTTTCTTGTACATGCAACTATGAATATACTGCAAGATATTTTTTTATCTTCAAACTTGACTTGGTCGATTAGTTGGTACTCTTAACTTTGGTTGGTTGTTTTCTTTTCCAGAGAAAGCTTCCTCTTGAAATGGTTTACTTGGATATAAAGGATTCCAAGGATGGATGGTATGTTGCTTCCCTTGCTAGTTGATCCATCATGTAATAAAACGTGATTTGAAGAAATTGCTTTCCGGGAACAACAGATATTCTGAGAGTGATTACAGCTTTTCTCCCTTGCAACTAAAAATGTGGGAATTAATCAGTATTTGCCTGTAGTTATTTTGATTATATTCTCTCTGTGCCAGTAATGCATCATTTCTTGCCAATGCATTAGCAAGTACTCTTCATGGTAATGTAAGTATGATGCTTTTATGTCCTCTAAGACATTCAATGATCTGAGGAGGAGATCATAAATACCACATGGAAAACTGAAGCTGTTATCACAATTTCAAGTGAGATTTGAACAGCCAATTCATCCAGGTATTCCCGAAATGCATGTTCTATGAAATGTGTCAAATAAAAACTAAGTGGATGTCACTAAAATTCCAACTTTATCTTGAGCCAAAGATCGAAAACAAGACATCTGCTATGACCTACTGTCCTATCACTTTCTTGTATGTAACTGCTTGCTACTGTAACCACACTCTTATTTCTGAATCATTGTTCAGATTCCATTGTTTGTAACAACAATTTTGAAAAAATAAAACAAAATCATATACTGTAATAGGGAAAAAATCTCTGAAGGATTTAAAGTACACTATAGGTTAAAAATAACTTATAATGTGCTTGAAATTTATGGTGTAACTGGCCCACAATTTTCTTGTGTATTTTTAGTACTTTATTTCATGCGTTTAAAGTCATCGTCTTCAAAATAACATACAATGTGTGTGACATTTATGATGTGTAAATTGTCCACAAGTTTTTTGTGTAATACTAGTACTTTGTTTCATGTGTTAAAGGTCATCCTGTTCATTTTTTTTTTCGGAGAGCATGAACTGAGAAAGACATGTTTTATTCATGGATGAACAATTCATTCTAAATTATGATTTTTCGATGGTGCTTTAATATTTCCACAAAAGAAAAAAAGTGACATGAACAGACCGGCAGCTTTCTGATATTCACTAACCCATATGTTGAAATGCAGGAATGCAATAAGGGATATGGTGGTCCGTGGGGCACCCGCAATTGCCATAGCAGCAGCCCTTTCACTTGCTGTGGAAGTGTGTAGCTTGAAATCTTTCAGTGGAACTTCTGCAGATGCTGCTTCATACCTGATCTCGAAGTTGGACTACCTCCTGTCGAGGTGACATAAATTTTGAAGAGAGAAATCCTCTTGGTTTATTTGATTTGATACATTTGCCTTGGTGGCTGGGATTCTTATAAATTGTTCTTACTATGGCGTCCTGCTGATTTTGATGAATTTTTAGCTTTTTACATGTGTTTGCAGCCGTCCAACTGCAGTCAACCTTTCTGATGCTGCAATAAAGCTGAAAATTGTGGTGTCCATGGCAGCTGTTACAAGTGAGAAGCCTGAATCTGTTTTTCTGGTGAGTAACATATATGGACTTCCAGTGGTTGAGTTAAATCCCTTTGTGCCAATATTGTTTTTTAGCCATCCATGACATGACCACCTTTTCACCATGTTTTTGTGTAAAAGGAGAACACCTCCATATGTACATATATGGCTGATTATATGCACTGTATAATCAAATGCCCACTGCACATGCATGCACCTGTTTGTCCCCGTCCTTGTTTTTGTTGCATTTGCTCTTGTCTTGTGCCCTCTTTATCTCTGCAACCAGCTGCTATCCTTAGCTAGCCTCTTCATGATCTAGACCTAGACATGCATGACATTTCTCAAGGACTGTTGGAAGTTTTGATCCACAGGAAATTTTGTGCTATTTCCTTTACCAGTAAATTGATGGTTATATGTTACAAATCAAGCTTAAATAGATATGTAGACATTTAGAAGGTTTATTTACAACTGCTACGTCCAAATTAATGTATGGCATATCATGGAGAAACTAATAAAATCATTTGACGTTTACCTATGTTCCATTGAAATGTGCAGAAGGCACAAAGATATAGGACATCAAATTTATTTGTTCAAACAAATAGCTACATGAAATGAATATTATATTAAGAATGCTTGATACAAGGAAAAAAAATGTAAAATATGAAAATCTTTTGGTTGCTTGGTTGTCTAATTATTGTAGATAAAACATTTCTCATGCCTGTGCAGGCAATCCCTGATTTTATGCACTCAATTGTGCCTTCCATTGGTGAAATTCTTATTCTTGTCGGAAAAAATATAAAGAAAGGATGTACTGTTGTGGTTAGTTTGGAGAACCCTCTCTTGAGGTATAATTTTTGCTTCAACATGTAAAGCTTACCCTTGGTGATTTACATGTTCTTTGAGGCTCGGTTTGGGAACCAGCTATGTCACAGGGATTCGGCCAGACAGGTGCTGCACCCGTGTCGACGAGATGCGGGTGCGGCACCCGGTGCGGTCAACCCGACCCTAGGTGTGGTCAACGCACTTAGGGTCATTTTGGTCCATTTTTTATTATTTTTTTTAAATTCTGCCCTATGAAATGGGCTGCGGAATTTAAAATTTTTTTTTTTTGGGGGGGGGGGGGGTGCCGCCCTATAACCCCCAGTCAGGGGCACGTCGGGGGAACCCCCCTTATATATATATATATATATATATATATATATATATATATATATATATATATATATATATATATATATATATATATATATATATATATATATATATATATATATTTGCCGCACCCCTGCACCCAAGGTTTTTGAAAGTGCCGCACCCCCGCACCTGCACCCATGTGACATAGGGAACAGTGTTGGAGGGATTTGCAAGGAGTATGAGAAAATGCAAAAACTAGAATTCAAGAGAAATGGATTTTAAAGGAGTTGTGGATTTCCTCTATTGTTTGAAAGCATCAGTAACTCTGTCAAGGATTTCAACTCCTGATTCGTCACCATGTTTGGTTGTATGTGAGTGTAGTTGTAAGTAGAGGTGGGTAGCGCAGCCAAGCCTGTCATGGGCCGGGCTTGGGCCTATAAATTAGGTTCAAGATCGACCTGAACCAAGCTGAAACTGACTGGGCTTCGGCCTATATAATAATAATAATAATAATAATAATAATAATAATAATAATAATAATAATAATAATAATAATAATAATAATAATAAGTTTGGCTTGACCCGATTAGGCACACAAGCATAACAGGCTGGCTGTGGGCCGACGTTTTCCCAACGGGTTGGCCTGAAATGGGTTGTTGGCCCAATCCATCAATTTACGAACCGGTCCATTAGCAGTAGGGGTGGCAATCGGGTCGGGTCGGCGGGTCAACATACCTCAACACGAACCCAACCCGTTTATTAAACGGGTCGGCTGTGGCAAACACGAACCCAACCCATTTATTAAACGGGTAACCCGACAAGAGACGGTTAACCCGTTTAATAAACGGGTCGGGTCGGGTAAATGGGTTGGCAGGTTGGCGGGTCGGGTTCGAGTAAACGGGTTGGCGGGTCGGGTACGAGTAAACGGGTTGGCGGGCGGGTCGGGGTCGGGTGAACGGGTTGGTGGGTCGGGTTCGGGTAAACGGGTTGACCCGCTCGCCTAACCCGTTTATTAAAATGGGTCAGCTGGGTTGGCATACCCCTAACACGAACCCGACCCGTTTAATAAATGGGTTAGGTGGGTCGACCCGTTTATGACACAAACCCGTTTAAGCCAAACCCGAACCCGGCTAAGAAGCGGGTTGGCGGGTCGTGTCAGATTTTGCCACCCCTAATTAGCAGGCTGGGTCAGCCCGTTGCCCACCCCTAATTGCTAGCCTCTTAACTACACCATTATTGTAGTTAATAATGAAGTAAAATAGGTGAATATGGGATTTACCCAGGTAAATGGGGTAAAAAATTTGAACCATCGGAAATTTAAGAACCCACAGAATCCTTGTGATTCAAACAGTAGTAAATACCTCTTCTTTATTAGAGGAGTTGAAACACTTGAAATTTTTGGTACTTAGAGTTGGCTGATTCCCAACCGATATTTATGCTTTCCTCTCCCAAACATACTCCAAATCCCTTTAGACCCTACCATCTCCGACACCCTTCCAACTCCTCTGATACCCTTCTCCCAAACGGAGCCTGAATGAGCATTTTATAATGATCAGTTAATTGTTGATTCAATCACATTTCCGTATCTTCAACTTCAATTGAACTTTTCATCAAAATTAATTCCATGCATCCATTTTTTTTTTTTTGTGATCAGCAAGAGAAGGCTTCTTTTTTATCAAATACATCAACATTTTCATCACAATGAAATTTGTGCATCCAGTACCGCCCCCTTTGCAAATATCTTTGTATCATGCAGTCATTGGGAGCCTATCCTAACCACTCAGAATCATTAGCCAGTTTCTTTCTTTTGTGAAGCCACTACATCTCATTCCTTGTTTCTACCTGGCCTCTTTGGATTCTTCACAATGCACTCTCACTTTTTTGCTCTTTGTACAATGACTACATGATATTCTAATAAGAAACTATAGAAACTGTAGTACTGCAGATGTTTGTGATTTCCCTTTTGAAGATTTCGACAAGCATTAGCTTTTGTGTATATAGTACTTGCACACTGTTCACCGTCTGTGCTCTTTTGTCATTCTATTTTACTCGGGGTTTATTTTCTTTTCCATTCAGTAATATTTTGAACCACACTCATGATGAAATTAATGGAATTATTTTGCTTCACCTTGCATTTTCAACTTATTCTAAGGTCCTCCATTTATTCATCACTCTCTCTCTCTCTCTCTCCGTTGTGATACCTTTGGTCTGAAATCAATAGGATGACTTTAGCAAATTATATCACCCATAAGTCTCCGACATCTAGGGCTGCAGAACCAAGTTGTGCTGGTCAAGTTAGCTTGGTACAATATATACCGGGCTCGAGTTTGAAGATCGGTGTTCAATCTCAGCTTGCTCAAGCTTGAACTCCACTCAGTCAATCTCAAGCCAAGCTGATATCCAGTCTTAAAATATATGCCCACACACACACTACATATATACATGCATACATGTATAAAGAGTGGATCTGTTTGATCTCTTACATACATATATAAATACATACTTATATACATACATACTTATATACATACATATGTAAACATTAATTTTATATGCTATGATTTTTCTCGATGCCTATGTTCTGCTTATGTGATTAACAATTTCAATTGTCTCCCTTTCTCAGGCTTACATAGAAGCTGCTGAGATTATGCTTGTAGATGATGTTGCTGATAACACAGCTATTGGTTCACATGGAGCCAGCTTCCTTCGTTCCCAGCTTAACAATCTCAAGCGGCTTTCTGTTTTGACACATTGCAATACTGGCAGGTGGCTTTTTTGTTTTTTTCCTTTCTTGTTCATTACTGATATGCAGTTTGTTAGGGCACATTGTCTTGTCAGATTTTTAGTTCAGTAAATGGTATGGGCTCAAATTTTAATATTCTTGTTTCGGCTGATAGTCTTGCAACGGCTGGACATGGGACTGCTCTTGGCGTTATTCGAACACTTTACATTGAAGGAGTTCTAGAAATGGCATTCTGTACTGAAACACGGCCATTTAACCAGGTGAGCATGCTCCCAGTTATCAGCTTCCCTGCAACCTATATGGTTAAAAAATGTCTGGTGATTTATGTAGGTTCTAATATTTATGGTGGTAAGATTACAATAAGTTTTGGCAACTCTTGTATGCTATGCCACATGTATATGAATGTTGGACCGAGAGATGATGCAGATATGCTTTGTACGACAAGGCAATTCTTAAAAATTAGGACATGAGGACACAGCCGTACACACACACACACACACACACACATATATATATATATATATATATATATATATATATATATATATATATATATATATATATATATATATATATATATATACATATATGACAAACAGTAATTCTAAATCGCTAGGCTTAAAAACATCAACTAATAAAACTAAGTTGACAAAATCTAAAAGAAAAAGAATCCAAGTGAATACAAATTAAGTAATTAAGATTATAAAAGCAAATAGATAAAGTTAATGATACAATGTTAACTGCAGCCGAGATTGGTTTGAATGTGTCCATGAAGTGTCCTGGAGTGTCCGAGTGTCGTATTGTGTCAACATGGGATACACATCCTAAGTGAAGTGTTTGTGTGATATAACTTGTATGCAAATCAAACCATAATTTCATTCCATGATAAAATTTATAGGGGATTCCTTTCTTGCAACTACATATGGTTTTTTTTCTTAAATTTCTTGTAATTTAATTCTCTAGGCAGGATTACTGTTTCTTGACAGAGAATGGTGTCCAATAACCAAAACAGGTTTCAGTCTTGGAGCATGTATTTTATTAAAAGTTGGATTTAAGCTCTTGTTAGGTCATGATTTGTATATGAAAAGGTAGCCGATCTGAATGTGAGAGTTATTTCATGAAGTTAGGCTAGCAATCAATAATCACAAAGTACCAGTGGTTTTAAGGAGTTTTGCCAGTATGAGTAATATACTCTGATTTCATGAGAGCTCTGCCACAATTTCCACCGTATTTTACATCTTTTTGGGGATGTCAACGTTGCAATTTGATACTAGTCTACTAGATGTGAAAGAAGAGCCTTTCTATTTATTTCACTTACACCCGACTCTTACCAGAAAAGAATATTAACGACTTATGTTCCTTGGATGTGAAGGGATCTAGGCTGACAGCTTTTGAATTAGTCCATGACAAGATTCCTGCCACACTGATAGCAGATTCCGCAGCTGCTGCTTTAATGAAAGATGGACGTGTGAATGCGGTCATTGTTGGTGCTGATAGAATAGCTGCAAATGGTATGCGACTGAAACCAAAACTTTATATTCCCCATCTTTCACTTTTACTTTCTATTGCCAATGGGTTCGGAATGTGCTTCACATAAATTGTTTGGCTACTTTAGGTGACACAGCTAACAAGATTGGAACCTACTCCCTTGCTCTTTTTGCATCCTTTCATGGTATACCATTTTATGTGGCGGCACCTTCAACTTCTATTGATCTGTCTATTTCATCTGGGGAGCAAATTGTCATTGAAGAGAGGACAGCAAAGGAGCTGACCCATGCCCGTGGTGGGCAGGGTGAACAGGTGACAGTGTCAGGGATATCTGTCTGGAACCCTGCATTTGATGTTACCCCTGCTAGTCTGATTACAGCAATTATAACTGAAAAGGTCTCTCTCTCTCTCTCTCTCTCTCTCTCTCTCTCTCTCTCTCTCTCTCTCTCTCGTGTGTGTGTATTTCCTGCAGCACATGTCTAAGTTCAATTTCATCATCAGCTTATTGTTTTCAGAAGACATTCCACAACTTCGTCCTTTTTCATGTAGGGTGTCATTACAAAGGTCAAAGATGATGCTTTCATGATAAAGGATTTCCTGCAACCATCACCCACCAAATAAGTTGAGGATTTTTAGCTAGCTGCTGTTGTGTACCAACATAGTGTTTCAGCTGGACGAGTTAGAGCACAGTGACTCCTTGTTACATGTGGTATCATCATCAGTTTGTCAGTACCGTTACTGCATGAGAGGCCATTCCTGAGACGTTGCTACGCTTGGTGTGCTTGATGTCCTGTGAGAATTTTTTTAATCATGGTTAGTAGGACCATCAACTTGGTTGGTGATCCGAGAAAGTTATCAAGTGGGCTGGCTGAGCAGCAGGAGAAGGGTAGTTGTCATGCTATCGGAGTTCATTATCATTATGTAGTCATTCCAAGGGGGGGGGGGGGGCTGCTCGACGTGGTCGGTTCAAACCCCAGTGATACGTTGAATAATAATTGGTGGGGGTCTGCCTAACCCCAGCTTCCCTTTCAGAAAAAAAATGTAGTCATGTTTGCAGTCGCATCTTAATTGTGATTTTGCTGGGTATGTAAGCTGTTCTGACTTATCATGTATATGCAGCTTTTAATATTTAAACAGACTTGCCTATGCAAACCAGATCTGTTTGTTGTGTCTGTGTTCCATAAATCCCAGGCAGTGCACCGACTCCATGCCTTATGAGGACTGACGGGAGAAAGCAGAGAGTACATCACAGAAGCATGTAGTTTGATCTGGCATCCTTCATCTTAATCGAACATCCGATCCAAATCCATCATGTTGATCGTAATGGCTGCTTGATCCTTTAGGAGAGCTTCTCTAGCCAACAGACAACCTACATATCAAGAGTCCACCCATCAAAAAGTGGAACCGGATTTGTTAATCTTGATACTAAAGAGGTTACTTAACATGTGAAACCATGGGCTACGTCCGATTTAATATTTCTGTCTCATCTTAGTTTCAACTTATACTGGACCTAAAAGAGGTGAGACCAAAAGTTTCAGTGACGGATGACATCCGAACTTTTCCTGCTAAGTCTAATGTGTCATGCTTGAATAAACATGAGACTTGGTTGTCCTGGAAGAAACGACGCAAGGTAATTCTAGGACTGCTTTTCTACATGATTGGTCCTTTTACTCCATGAGTTAGAAGGGTTTGCAGTAACTGATAAGACGGTACAGAGGGGCAGATTCAGACCAAGCCTGGGCAGGTCAAGCTGGGTTCATTTAAAAAATAGAAGGCTCAAGCTTGGTTCAAGAGTGGACTCGAGTAAAGATCAGCTCACCTTGAGATTATTGCAGTTATTAAAAAAAATTAAATGTTTTGAAAGGGGGAGGACATGGTCATAAGTCAATGTATCGGCAACTTATAGTTTGTCACCCATATCGTGTATCAGCTATATACAGCTTATATATCATCAATTTATCGGGAACATACTACTATTAAATATAAACAGAAATAAATAAATGTGAGTAAATCAATTCCATTGACTGCAATCATCAATTGAATCTTAAAGAAAAAAACAATGAGAAAATTTTGATCATCCATAAAGGAAGAAGACTACCCTACCAGTTACCACATTAAGATTTTTTCTTTTCCAAGCAAAAACACGCCAAATAAAAATAAAACGTTGCATGGATTGCTCTTAATCCCTCCACAGATCTGGATTATCAAATTTCTTGGCAGCTATTAAGGAGATTGAGATCTTGGGTAACTTTTGGTGAGAACTTGAAGAAGGCTGAGGCGTGGGCTTCTCCAAGCAGTCAAAAACGGCCAGCCCACAAATTGAAAGGTAAAACTAAAAAAAACAAGATAACAAAGGAAACAAAAAAAAAATCTATAAAAATAAGGTAGAAAATGCCAAGCAATTTGAGGATTGGTGAAATTGGCCTCTTGCTTAATCCACACATTGAAATTTGAAAAAAAACGGAATAAAAAGGTAAAATACCATGGTATTAGCTCAAAACTTATTGTGATATATCACGATACCTATTTTTTAGGAAATATATAGGTTCAACACTAAAAGCCTATTTATCGCGATAAATAGGCTATAAATAGATGATACTGTTACCATGAGGGAGGATTTGAATCCGCTAAATCCTACGTAGTGGACAAATGTCTTACCTGTTCCGGTAGGACTTCCTTTAGTTGAGCACACTTGATCAAGTTCAGCTCCTTTATAATGCCAAGCCTGGGCTTGGTGCTTGGGAATGGCTTGTTTACAGTTTTGGATGAGCAGACACTGGGCTTAACCGGCCATGTAACTGATGCCATTCAGATTATATTCCTCAGCAAAAATCAAATTCAAGCACATATACCAAAAGAAAGGAGCTTGCACCAAATCTTTTGTATAATTCTGTCGTCATCCCTGTAAAAAGATCCTATCTTATTACTATTGTGTAAAATTTCATAACAAAAATTCTCCAAAGATTCCTTGATCTTTTTATTAAATTCTTGAATGCCTGTCACAACATCACCAGGGTTTTTGCTTGATTTTAAACAGTGTGTAATCACCATGTTACTGATCTTTCAAAAATCTCAAGCTTCCACCCTATATCCTTAGTTGTCATAGGCGCTAGGCAGAGCCTAGGCGGTGAGCCCCTAAAAAGGCCTAGGCAGTATCCAAAATAAATTTTTTTTAAAAAACATAATAACAAACATATATACAACATAAAATCAATCAATAATAAGCAATAGACAAATAATATGTTGTTGAACCCTGCAAAACAATTATATTACATAACCTTAACCTGCTCAAACAAAATAAGAATAAATTAACAATTGAATAAATAAAATCTTCTTATTCTTCTCAACAATAGACATAATACAAGCAATAGACAAATAACATGTTTTCTCTTTCTTCTCCTCTTCAAAGAAGAAAACAAATGATGTCTTAAAAAAAAACCTAGGTAGTGACAGCCTAGGCGGCGCCTAGGCAGAAATATAGGGCCCCACCGCCCAGACCTGGTCGCCCAGGCGGTGGGGCTGCACCTAGGTCACCTAGGCACCGCCTAGGACATGTCATTTTTTATGCAGGCTTTTCTATTCAAAATGGTATATTTAGAGCATGACACAAGCCAAAATTGAAGTATCCTGTGACGTGGCTTCCACCATTACAGTAGATATATGCTGTTAACATTCAAAATTATTTGTTCAATGAATGCATACTTCTTATGCTTATTGTCATTAGGGATGTTAATTCCATAGGTTTGAGTAGAATATCTGGAGCAACCCAACTCATTTACTCTAATAAGTGCCCTCTTTTCAGATCCAAAATAACCGAAAATCTGAGTTTATCAGAATCTTGGTCTAAAATTCCTGATCAACTCTCTTTTTATGATTACAACAGTAATAATCCAGAAAAAGGAGGATTGTCCAAAGCTGGCTCAATGGTCAACAGAGATGAAGTAGCTGTTGGGTGGTTAGGAATTAGGACACCCTATCTTTAGAGATTAAGACAGGAATGAACTTTATGTGTGTCGTATGCCAAACTTCTTTGAAACATTTTCACTAATTATGTTAGATGGAGATGGAATTGTGAGAGCCAATGTTCCTTTTAGAAGGGTGTTATGGGTTTGCAAGTCATTATCATTTGAAAATCTGCCAATTATTCGTTAGTAATGATAGCTAATTGGATGCAGATTTTTGTAATGAGTATGCAAAACTTGGTGTGAATTCCAAATCCAGGTCCAATTATGCTAAGTTACGGTCATTGATGGTGGTTTTTTTTCTGTTGGCCTAGCTCCAAAAAAAAAGGTGATATGAGAAAAGCACGCCATTTCATGACTTGTTCAAACGTCACAAGAAGGATTTGTCTCAAAAAACAATCAATGTGATTCAATTTGATAAGCAGTTCCTCTAGTTATATGCTTAGGTTTTCCTACAATTATGGTCACTAAATCAATAGTTAGGTAACATCATAATCCGAAAAACCTAGTGACTTGTGATACAATTTGTTTGGTATTGGCTCGGAACTTAGATGACCTTTTTTAACCTTTATTTTATATATAAAATAGAACAAAAATACTAATATGAATTGAAAGTTTTGTATACAATGCCAAAATATTTATGACATGAAAATACTAACATATAAATAATAATGAAGTAACATTTAGTGAAGTGATATAACTAATATTTAATAACAAAATATATGAAGTAAAAAATAAAAAAGCAGTCACTTTTATTTGTCACTAAACCATAGTCACAAATATCAGTGATATTTTCAAAATATCGTGATATTATCGCTATAAATTCAGCAAACGATATAGGTAAAATATCATGATATTTTAAAAATATTGTCAATTTGATAATATCGCGATATTATCACAAGAATATAACAATATTATTAATTAGCCATTTTTATTTATTTTTTACATTTTAAATATGCTTTTCTTCTTTCTTTTACATTTTTTACTTATTTCTTTTATTAGTTATGTATTTTTTGTCTAAACACAATATTTTCTTACTTATTTTTGTTATTTTTTATATTCTTTTAAGCCCCAAGATTTTTCCAAGATTTATCACCAAACCTATAATATCGCGAGAAATAGCCATGCCAAGATATAGCCGATACCGATATTTGTGACTATGCACTAAACTAGTACAAACTAGTACATCAAGCATTATAATCACCTAATTGATATGTAAGAACTATCCAATCAACAACTAACTGTTATAAAGAGAACTTAGTTGTGAAATTGTGATATTGATATAGCGATCAAGAATTGCAATGTAAAAACCAATATCCAAAATTTAAAATAAGTGACTAAAATAGCAAGAATATTATATCTGAATTAATCATGAGAATGTTCATGCAGAAATACAACAAATAAAACTATAGTTTAATCATCATAACTCTCATATATGACATTAATCATGTAAATTTAAACTAAAAAACTGAAAATATAAAGCTCAAAAAGTGCAGCTGGGTTGACCTAGTAGAAGGGTTTTCTAGATTGACTCATATGAGTCGTTGAGACAACCCATTGGTTTTTCATACTATGGTCTATATCAGAGTTGTCAGTTGGGGAAGCGGGAGTGGGAAGCGATTCGAGAAGCGAAAGTGGGAAGTGAGGCACTTCCAAAATTTAGGAAGCGAGAAGCGTAGGATGACTTAGAAGTGAACCAATAATCGTCTTGAAAGCGAACCAGAAACGACCTAGGAAGGTAACTAGAAGCAACCTAAGAAGCAAGGGAAAAGCGAAAAAAAGAAATAAAAATAATAATAAAAAAAACACAAAAAAAATAAAAGAAGAAGGGGAAGCAAGCTTCCCCTAAATAGTGTACTTCCTCTAAATTGGGAAGTGCACTTCCCTTAAATGGGAAGCGCACTTCCCAATTTTTTTTGACACTTCCCAACATATTTCAGAAGCGCCACGTTTCGTGCTTCCAAAACGCACTTTAAGAAAGCATGCTTCCCCATGTCCTTTGGTGCTCCCGATAACCCTAGTTCATATTGTCAAATAAGGATGATTAAAAGTGGCTGATTAATCTCTAATGTTTTTTCATGAAATATAGCAGTTAAAAAACATTGTTTTAATGAAATTTGTTTGTCACATACTGTTGAGCCATATTAGCAATTAAGTGTTTGATGAAATTTTGCTTTATACCCATTTCAATTGTCCTTGAAGGTCAGATCTTGATTTGACTACTTCTGACAGTTGCATATAATTCAAGATGTGAAGAAATGAATACTTTTTGAGTAGGCAAGCTTAAGTAGGAGCTTTTACAAGGCTCATAAGTTGACATATTTCTTGTAGTTTTTTGACAAATCAAGAGGATAGTTGTCCAAGACAGTTGACATTGTTGTACATAATCATCTCTAACAAGTCATGGTTCTTTCAGTCTCCCACCTTTACTTCGCCAATGGTGCGCAAAAGCATGTTCTATGCACTTCCCCTGTCATTCGTTGTCAGACACACTGATTGAGAAAGGAATGCATGGCCTAAGGTTGTCCAGGAATAGCGGAACTGTTGTATTTGTTCTCAACCCTTTCACTTATGATTAGTCAGTACTATTTTTTGATGTGGGCAGGAAAGGGACATTACTCAGCTGTAAAGTGTCAGTTTGACATGGTGGAGGACTTTTTACTACAATGATTATTCTTAAACCCGATGCAAGCTTTTTTGTTTTTTTTTTACTTGCTCCGTCCGTGATTGAATGAGAGACTTGTAGGATTGATGTGAGATACTAGGAATGAATTGAGATATTGCATTATCGAATTCAATTCAACATCCAAGGTCGTTTAATTTAACTGGATAGTTTAGATGCACGATGCATGTATTATAGAAGCAGAGATAGAATTCAACCAAAATTTTTCATCTGCATTGAAGATCATGGCCTATATGATAGCAGTTTGACATGACAAAAAAGGGTAAAATAAATTATACCTGTAGATGCAAGATATACAAAACGGCAAGCACAATAGAGAAGAAAATCTAGATGTCTGCAAGTTTAATTTTATCCCAAATGAACTGCCTGCCCATTTCCTTAAAAGTAAAGCCCCAAAGACTCAACAAATAAAGAGCAACCAGAGATGGATTGAGGTTCCGTGACAAGTTCAGTGCTTTGAATCGCTTTGGTCTGCACATTATAACGGAACAAACTTTGGGTATCACCATGAATTACAAGCTCACCATTCTGGATCCCAACAATGCTAAAGTCTAAATCATCACCGACTGAAACTGGTAGTACCTCTAGTGGGATTATGATTTTCTGTTCTTTGATCCACACTTATTTTCCTGTGACATACTTGAGTGTCCATATCTCGAAGCCATGTTCTTGGGGAAGGTTGCTAACCATATACAATGATCCATGGAGCTCAGTCAGGTTTGATGGCCATAAATTAGCCCTCGAGAGGAAGCGAGGATGAGGCACAATTTTCAGCTTTTCATCTTCAGTATCCAGTGAGAAAATGTAGACAGAGGTAGCAGTGTGGTATTTATAATCGACATACCAGTACATGACCCCATTGACGACATTGTGACAGTTATCCCAAGAAACATAAGGAGACTTTCCAATGCTTCTCCAGTCTTTGTCATATCCCACAGTGAACACCAAGCAGTCGGTAGAAGGGCCACCCATCCCAACCACTTTGTATTGCTTGGTTACAGGATGATAAGCGAAACCATATTTACTTGAAAGCAAAGGGACTGCGCGGAGAGGCGCCAGGGTCAAGATTTCTTTCACGATGGGGTTGTACCTATAAATTGAGGGGTCAAATAGCAGAAGAGGGTAGCAGAAGGAGCTTTGGATCAGGCACAGCAAATCGGGGGCAACATGCCCATCATGGAATCCCCAATAGGGAACTTGAAGAGGAAATCTTTCTGCTGTATTCGTTGATCGTCTTTCACCAAATAGAAACATGTCCTTCGCGGTTCTTTGTAAATCGAATACATGATGGCTGGGGTTCTGACACACAGTTATTCATAGAGATCGAAGAAGGAATGCGAGGTGAATAATGCATTCCATGCTTTGCACGCGCACAGAAATCGCATCAGAGATTTACATGGAAGACGAGCAAGGATGTTGGTGATAATTTCACGAGGAAGATCGGGGTTTCTCCCATCATTCTCACTCCCGCAGTCCATGCTTACCCTTCTTCTTTAAGACCACAAAAGAAGAGATGGGTACATGAAATTATAGGTTCCCGCGGAGTTCTAACTTGGAACAACCCTGAATGAACAAAAAACAGAAAGAAATAGTTTTACTAACAACTCAATCACAAAACACTTGAACATAGCACCACAAAAAGAAAGAACAAGAAATAACAAAAACTCGTTCTTGGGTCAAAGAGAGAGGGCTCATAATGTATTTCAAGTTAAACAGAAACAACGGAGGGTAAAAGGAATCAAAACCTGAGAGAGAGAGAGAGAGAGAGAGAGAGAGATTATATAATCACCAACGCAGGGTAGAGAGAAAACGTAGAGAAGAGAAGAGAGCAAAAGAAACTGCTCACCCAACTTGCTGAGACCTCGCCCCTGTCGGCTGTCGTGTACACTTTCGGTTCGGGCTCTGATAACCCTTTACCCTCGTTTCTTGCTTAAAATGTGGGGAAAATCCTTTTTTTGTTTTGGATTACATGAACCACCAAACCTAATCCATACCCGGTAAAATAATATTTTTAATCTCTTTTATATTGAAAAACACAGGTTTTAATTGGAAGGAAGGTCGGGCTCGAGTATGGTAAGAATTTTCACAAACTATACCAGATTTTTAATTGAACCTCATTTTTATTACTTGACCTAACTTTGCCTTATAGTTTCGCCCAAACCTGACCTAGTTTTGCAAATTTAACATTCTCAATGAGGATAAATAAATCTGATATCATATCCTATTTTTTTATCAAATCTCTTATTTTTATCTTGCTGACCATAAAGACTCTAAATCCCAAATTTTAACCAAACTGTTTTTAGCTTATCTCAAGCTTTCTCTTAATTTTTCATATTTTTTTATCGATAATTTGAGAGAAATAAATTATTCTCTCAGAGGCGTTAAAATCCAAACAAAACTCTGTTATCAAAAAATCCTAAAAAATTCAAGAATTTTGTCTCCCAAACGACAAGTCCTAAAATCCATATATTTTTACCCAAGCTAGCTTAACCTATCTAGAAAAAACAGTCATAAATTTTCAACATTTTATCGGTTGTGATTTGAAAGAACCAATTTTTTTACTAAACCCTATCCAAACCCAAATTGAACCTAAACCTTTTTTAGCTTATCCAACCTAACCTAGACCTAAGTTCAAACTCAAACCTACCCATAGGCCCAAGAATGTAACACATCTTAAAGAAGATTTTGATTATAGTTAGTTGAGAAAATTGCCAAAAATGCCCCAAGTTAACCCAGATTCATCGACCAGCTCCTTGAGAAAGAATTTTAGCAAAGGGGTGGATGGAAATGGAAATGAAGGTGGATGGGGTTTGCACTTCAAAGAGGCACCACAATTGTTAGGGAAGCTATAAAGGGCGATGAACATGACAGCATGAATGAAAATGAGGAGAGGGGTGAAGGGGAGGGTGAAGAGGAAAGGGATGAAAATAAGACTGAGGTGGAGAGGGATGATGAGGGGGGACGAAGGAGGGGACTTAGATGCATCTCTCCAAGTGGTGGCACCTAATAAACCGCATACGCTAGTAAAGACCAAATCTGAAATGAGATTTCACACCACATACTTCTCATAGATATGTTTATTTCACCCTTTTTAGGAAATAGACTATTTCTTATGAAAAGAGAGTCTTTTATAGGAAAAGGCATGAGACAAATGCTTATTAGAGGAGTTTGTTACACTTCCACCCAAAGAAGCTTCTTTCCTTTAAAAGAGCCACTTTGGAGAAAAAGTCCTTCCCCATTGGGGGAGGTATGCTTTTTTGCATTTGATATGCGGGTGTCATTACATATTCCTCATAAACATGTTTGTTTCCCTCTTTTCTTAGGCTCTCTTTGCTATAAAAGAGACTTTTTCATCTCTCTTCTTTGGTTTCGTAACACCAGGTAGGTCCAAAATTGTCTTATCTCGCAAACTGTCCTACGCATATTAGTGTTTGCTTCATTTGAACTTGCCAACATATTTTATATAGCTTATATAGTAGGAAAACATGCATTAGATGAGGCACCTTTTATGTTATAAATGATTTTTTAAAACAATGAAAAGTCAATTGGCCCACATTACAGTAAAACGTGAGAATAAAATAAATCAAATTTCCTAATTAAATTGATTTGATCCAAAGTATTTTTTTTAGAAAATAAGAAAGGATAAATGTGTCCAAAAGTTTAGATTAAGCAAAAAGGTCAATAACTATGTTTTTTGAAATCTTTAGAAGATAAACCTGTTTAAGAGCTACTAAATCCACCCCCTCCAATTATGCACACATATATATATATATATATATATATATAGAGAGAGAGAGAGAGAGAGAGTAATGTGTAAGTTATAGACCATTTATCTCTCAAATCGTCTTAGACCTCTTTAAAAAACACACTTGCATGTGTTTAATGCTTAATCCAAACTTGCAGATGTGTTTATCATTGCTTATTCACTATGAACTATGTTTTAATTGATAAGAATTCTTGATTTTTAATTAATCAAATTGTTGATGTAATATAAATCATTGATTTTTTTGTTCAACTCAAAATATATCTAAATATGAAAAATGTTTAAACCAATACATGTTTTCTACTAAATAAAGATCACATCTATGCATTTAGATTAAGTAAAAAACACAGGACAATATGAAAGATAAATGATCTGAAACTTACACATTACTCTCTCTCTATTATATATATATATATATATATATATAATGGAGAGAGAGAATAAAAAGTTTGTTCTTTAAAAATCTTAAGGGTGATGGAGAATAATTTTTTTTTTGCTATAAAGCTCAAACATATCAAATATTGTATGGGTACGATACCTTGCTTTGGCATTGAAAGATGTAAGCTCAAAAATGCAAAATACTAGCTATTTGGGCTGAAATGAACCATGCCTACAACAAGAAACCTGTCCTTGAGTGCCTAAATTTTGCCAATAGTGCCATTTATATATATTACAAGTACCTAGAGTTAATTTTACTGTCCTGCTACACAACAGGCTAAAGGCATGTAGTGCAATTGAAAACTTGATCTGTTTACAAAAAAAAAAACATTACAATATTAAGTGGTTAAATATGCAACAGTGAACAGCCATCAAGTAGAGATGACCAACGGAGATGTTCAAAGGCAAGCTAGATCAGATGTAAGAATTATTATTTAATGGGAAAAGGGAAAAAGGGAAAAGTGGTCATGTACATATAGATAATTGAATTTGAAAAAGTAGAAGGTCCACATGTCCACTTATACTGGTGCGCAAATACCTGTTAAAGGCTATGCACATTGATATCAAGTGGGTATAAGATGCATGACCCTTAGACATATGGAGAAGAATAATGGGAAAGGCTAGATGTGAGTATCAATATCTAAAGGCAGAATTTGACCAAATAATTGAAGAAAGATTCATATAGGATAAAATATTGGTGTCTGTTTACTTAATTTTGGAGGGACAGAGGTCCAAAAGCCATGCCCACTAGAATCTGTTATCTTGCCAAAAAGCAACCGTTAGTCCCTTACGGTCCTTCAATATCAAGTGATGGATCATGACATTATAACATTTTATCCATGAAGGAGAAGCCAGAACAACTTGATGGTTATATATTTCACAAGGTCTCTGATATCAAATGATTGCACCAAGGGCTATCGATGGTCAGGTTTGTCTCAGATATAAGATATATGGATGTTATTCGGGTCGACCTGAACCCAAACCAAGTAAGATTCGACTCGAGTTTAGGCTATGATTTTTGCTGGAGATACCCGATCTATCCTGGCTGACCTGAGCATTTTCTTATATATTTTTGTGTAAAAAAGCCTATATTCTAATTATACTTAAATTATATGAGTTGGGATTTTTTTTTTATGATATTTACTGGGAGAAACCTGAAAGAATGGCACAAACTATGGTAAACTCTCAAGATTCACTTGTTCACCGTGAGCCCGGAGAGACTTCCTGTTTATTACAAGATGATGTGTGTTAAACTATGGTAAACTCTCATGTCACTTTTCTTTTCATGATAACTTGTTGAGGCAGTTGGAGTTCACACTTTACCTGCACTTGAGTCAACTTCAACATTTGCCTGACCCAGCTCTCTCATCGAGGCTAGAGTCATTTGGACAGAGTCCAGCCCTCTCGATGACGTGATTTCCTTAACACGCCCCTGCAAGAACGGATTGTAGCAAACTTAGCAAGAGAGAGTGGTTAGGTGAAGCCTTCAGCAAGTTGGTCACCGGATGAAATAAAATTGAACTTGAATGTGGCTCTTGTTGACGTGGTCACGAACAAAATGAAAATCAATTTCCATATGCTTGGTTCAAACATGAAATACAGAATTGACAGCGAGATTATCACACCAAATAATAGGCGGTAAGCTAGACAAGAAACCAAATTCACATAGAAGCCCTTTAAGCCAAAGTAAATCAGAGGCAGCGCAAGCGAGTGACTTGTGCTCGACCTCAGCACTTGTTCGGGCAACTATTTTCTACTTGCGTAAAGAACATGAAACAATAATTAGGCCAATGAACACCACAAAACGAGAGGGTGGTGTATGTTCGCCCTCGATGATTCACTGAATCCCACGTCTGTGTTCGGGGGTCTGAATGAGCACCACGTATACAAGCACATGGGGCTCGTATTCCCGTGTATGTTGACATCACTTAGCATTGGAGTCTGGTGTGGTTGCAAAGACTTAAGTACCCTTTCTTGATATTTTTCTCATAAAGCGATGGTTTGAGAAAATAACAAAAATGCCCTTCATTCAAAAAAGAAAAAACAAACAGTTCAAAAAAAGGACAAACATGTCTTCCATCCAGAAAGTCAAGGATGATGTTGATTCTTCAAAGTCTACCCAGCGAAATGAACATTAATCGTTTCGTCGATGGTAATCCGGTGAAACAATGGTGAGCCGACGATCCGTTGGTCATCCGACGAATCAAGTTGAACGATGCTACCCACGCTGGGAGGAGCCCCCAAACCCTCCTCCTATAAGGGCAAAAACTCTAAATCAAGCTCCACAACGAATCAAGTTGAACGATGCTATCCACGCTGGGAGGAGCCCCCAAACCCTCCTCCTATAAGGGCAAAAACTCTGAATGAGACTTCACAACTCATCAAGTTGAACGATGCTACCCACGCTGGGAGGAACCCCCAAACCCTCCTCCTATAAGGGCAAAAACTCTAAATCAAGCTCCACAATGAATCAAGTTGAACGATGCTACCCACGCTGGGAGGAGCCCCCAAACCCCTCTTTTGTAAGGGCAAAAACTCTGAATCAGACTCCACAACTCTTCAAGTTGAATGATGTTACCCACGTTGAGAGGAGCCCTCAGACCCCCCTTTTTGTAAGGGTAAAAACTCTGAATCAGACTCCACAACTTTTCAAGTTGAATGATGCTACCCACGCTGGGAGGAGCCCTCAGACCCCTCTTTTGTAAGGGTAAAAACTCTGAATCAGACTCCACAACTCTTCAAGTTGAATGATGTTACCCACGCTGAGAGGAGCCCTCAGACCCCCCTTTTTGTAAGGGTAAAAACTCTGAATCAGACTCCACAACTCTTCAAGTTGAATGATGCTACCCACGTTGGAAGGAGCCCTCAGACCCCCCTTCTGTAAGGGTAAAAACTCTGAATCAGACTTCACAACTCTTCAAGTTGAATGATGCTACCCACGCTAAGAGGAGACCTCAGACTCTCCTTTCTGTAAGGGTAAAAGCTCTGAATCAGACTCCACAACTCTTCAAGTTGAATGATGCTACCCACGTTGGAAGGAGCCCTCATACCCCCCTTCTGTAAGGGTAAAACTCTGAATCAGACTCCACAACTCTTCAAGTTGAAAGATGCTACCCACTCTAGGAGGAGCCCTCAGACCCCCCTTTCTGTAAGGGTAAAAACTCTGAATCAAACTCCACAACTCTTCAAGTTGAATGATGCTACCCACGTTGGGAGGAGCACCCATACCCCTCTCCTGTAAGGGTAAAAACTCTGAATCAGACTCCACAACTCTTCAAGTTGAATGATGCTACCCACGTTGGGAGGAACACCCATACCCCTCTCCTGTAAGGGTAAAAACTCTGAATCAGACTCCACAACTCTTCAAGTTGAATGATGCTACCCACGTTGGAAGGAGACCTCAGACCCCCCTTTCTATAAGGGTAAAAGCTCTGAATCAGACTCCACAACAATCAATGTGCAGGTCAGTCGGTGCTTGATGAAGCAATGTAGGATCTTCTGTTGGATGTGCACAGAAGCAGAAAGAGAAGGGAGAGAGAGAGAGTGAGAGGGTTGATGTTCATGGCCTCCTCAAGAGGAGATTTCTTTCTCGGATAATCCTGCAGTGCAGAGACTGGGTCTTAAATAATCATCTTCGGGGCACTTAAGTCTTTACAACCACTTCTTTTGAAGAATCGTCATTTTTTTTGGCACCAATGGAGGAGAGGGTACTTAAGTCTTTGCAATCGCATCAAACTCCAATGCTAATTAATGCTGACAAACATGGGGATATGAGACGCACATGCTTACATACATGGTGTTCTTTGGGACCCCCGAACATGAGATGTAGCTAACTCCCCTGTTCGGGGGGGGGACATATAACTTGCTTCGCCACAAAACTCCAGTGGATTTGCGATAATCAGGACAACCAGCTCAGTCGACATTCCAGTAGGCACTAAGCTATGTGAAGCCAGACTGTTGAAACAAAAGCCCGTGATGGAGGGTGTGATTGAGATAATACAGGATGCGTTTGACAACAGACTAGTGAGCCATGGTTGTCTGGTGCATGTACTGGCAGACTTTATTCACGACAAAGGCAACATCTGGATGGGTGATGGTCACATACTAGAGGCCTCTGATGATGCTGGAATAAAGGGTGCCATCATGAAAGAGTGGAGAATCCTCTTTGGTGAACTTCAACGTAGAGTTCATGGGAGTAGTCATGGGTTTGTCCTCGACCATGCATGTCTTTCATAGGAGGTTGAGGATATACAATCGATGTCATAAGTGAATACTAGCATGAGAGTGAAGAACTCCAATGTCTAGAAAGTAGTTAAGACATCCCAAGTCTTTGATGGAGAAAGACGAGCCTAGTTGAGCAATGAGATCCTTGATGTTTAGAGAGGAGTTATCGGTGATGATAAAATCAACAACATAGACCAGTAAATATAAAATGAGTCCATCTTTCCATAAAATAAATAAGGACATATCTAATTGAGAGGTTAATAAACCACGATTTACAAGATAAGAGTTAAGACATTGGTACCAAGCATGAGAAGCCTGCTTGTAATGCCCCAAAGATTTGACTAAAAAGTTTTAGGATAAATTTTTTTATCACAGCAGAATGTTGGTTAACTATTCGGTCAAATAGTTGAGTGAGTTACAGAGTATAACAACGGTTACTCATGCAACATTCAATATCATATCAATGAATAAAATGTCAAATCATTATTACAAAAACATTAATAATAAGTCATGATGTTTATAAGAGATTCATAGGACTACAAATATCTGATCTCATGGCTCCACTCACAACGACGCCACAATACGTTCTGTGCTTCAGTCGCTTCCTAAGAAAAACAAGAGAAATAGAAGTGTCAGACTACAACCAGTTTGAGTAAGCAACATTTTATAGTTGTATATGTGCATAGTGATGTGTATACACATAAACATGCAATTGTCTAAATTTTTAAGCGTATACTCTTGCATACACTACATGAACTACATCAATAATAATATTTCATAAACATCTTGATCTAAGCATTTACCATCTCAAACTGCAATGGTATAAAAATAAAGTAAAACTTTAGATGTGTCTTATTACCTCGCATATTGTGGGTACACACAGGCTAAACATTGCAGCAAACTCAGGCCACTTGGTGGTTCATTAAATTTTTGTTAAGTGACCCGAGTGGCTAGCTATACGGATACCCAAAGGAGATGGTTCACGATTGAGAGAGTACTTCCCAATGACATCAACTAGAAATAGGATGCATCCTACAAACTTCTGCAGAAGACTTGGACATACTACGTAGGACACATTGGTAGTCCTGACCCCCCTAACTCCGAAGATTGGGGATCAGGTGAGATGCCTTGCTCTCACAAATACAAGAGTGTCCCATAGAATTTGTATCGTCTACCTCTCTAAGTAGACCGTGAGTTCGGTAACATACATCGTCTTTCAAGTGTACCCAGAACCTAAGAAGATCCAGTAACATATACCATCTTTCAGGTATACTAAAAAATTTCACATTTTAGTTAAGAGTGTTTATATGGATTTGTATATTATTCTGTTTTATATCACCATAGGGGCACCGAACTTCCATTCTGCACTCGGGTGGTGATAAGTATAAGCAGATCTGTCATAGTGCAAATGAGCACTTAGATAACTATCCACAATTCATGGCGCATGTTCGCCTAACACTCTCTTTTATTACATGTCAAGTCCCTTGACAACTCGCATACACATAAGCATGCCATGGATCGCCCGAGATCGATAAGGCGATTCGGTTTGACATACCTAGTTGGAGGTACCACGAAGGTGTAGTAACTACGGTCGCTGCTCCACATAGCAGTCGCTACTGTGCTCAACACGACAACAACCATGCTGCCATTCCTTTGCAGTCGACTAGGTCGGCAAACCCAACAGACCTGCTATGGTACAAGCTATTGAGGTGCTGGCAACAGCTGAGATTGAGATGGATCCAGCTGACATCGCACTGTAGCTATCGGCTACCTGCAACAATAAACAACCGACTGGAGTATAGGCTGACCTCTGGTCTGTTGTACCTTGAATCATGACAACGAAACAATGACCCTGACAGGGTGTTGCATGCCCTATCGTACATGACTTCTCGGGTCAGGCTGAACTAGACCGAACCAGGCCAATTTAGACCAAACTAAAATAGTCGGTTGGGCCAATGCTGTCACTACAACAGGGTCATCAGTTGGGGTCAAGTTAGGGGTGGCAAAACCTGGCGGGTCAGCATACCTCAACCGGAACCCGACCCGTTTAATAAATGGGTCGGGTTCGGGTTGAGGTATGCTGACCCGCCAACCTGACACGATTGCCACCCCTAGGTCAAGTCGACCCCTGCCCGTTCCTGACTTCCAACACATTTAAGCATAGTGCTTGTGTGCATACCTGTAGTATTAGAGCTATAAAGTGGAAAGACAAACAAACAAAGGTGCATATCATTTGCATTCAAAATCCTTTCATGATACATATCTAAGAACATATGCTTAAAGAAGTGCATAGACGAATGTAAGATATTTTGTAAACAAATAATAACGCTAATGGATTATGCATAAATACTCATTCTTCAATTCTGACATGATGATTAAGAGGGTGATTGAGACATGTATATACCTTATGAATGTATTTTATTCCACCGTTTCAAATCCTAAACAATGTTGAAATTCGAATTCGAACCCACAATGGAAAGGAGACTCAACCGTCATATCAAAGTGCAGTCCAGCATGATCTTCCATGCTGGCCCAATACAGGGATGTATTTATTTATTTTTTCTTTGACATATCGACATATTGACCAAAGCATGAACAATATCACTGTGCAATTTTTTTTTTGACAGGTCTGTAATGTAAATCACAAAATGAACAGTAGAGTGATATGTGTACATATATTTTTGACAGGTCTGTAATGTAAATCACAAAATGAACAGTAGAGTGATATGTGTACATATATTTTTGACAGATCTACATATTAAATCAAGCATGAATAATATTTATTGTGCAAAATTCTTTTTCTTTCTTGTCAGGTCTGTAACGTAAATCACAACATGACCAGTACAATGATATATATATATATATTTGACATAACTACATATTAATCAAAGCATGAACAATATCATTGTGCTAAATTCATTTTCTTTCTTGACAGCTCTGTAACGTAAATCACAACATGACCAGTACAGTGATACGTATATATATTTTTGACATAACTACATATTAATCAAAGCATGAACAATATCATTGTGCTAAATTCTTTTTCTTTCTTGACAGGTCTATAACGTAAATCACAACATGACCAGTACAATGATACATATATATATATTTTTTTGACATAACTACATATTAATCAAAGCATGAACAATATCATTGTGCTAAATTCTTTTTATTTCTTGACAGGTCTGTAACGTAAATCACAACATGACCAGTACAGTGACACGTATATATATATATTTTGACATAACTACATAACAATATCATTGTGCTAAATTCTTTTTTTTTTCTTTCTTGACAGGTCTGTAGCGTAAATCACAACATGAACAATACAGTGATACGTGTGTGTGTATATATATATCGTGACTATCCATATTTCATTTTTCTAACATGACTAAACCGTGAATCAATATGCGTCACACATAAATTTCCTCACATGGGGAATCTATGTATGGTCATACATATCCTGACAATAGGGCCTACCTGTGGCACACGATCCTAGGCAGATATATAAGAACAAAATGACCAACCTCTTCCGACGAGTCGAATCATCGAACACTCCTGCGCAGTGTGGCTAGATCTGCATTCGCCTACCTCCCTCCGGTCGCTCCTTCGTCCAGTACCTCCCTGGGTATGAAGGCTTGGCAAAAACCGTGGTAGTAGAGATGGGGAATTTAGAGAAGAGAGGGACATGTTGAGAGAGATGAATGAAAGAGACGAGGAAGAAGAATATGAGAGAGAGAGAGAGAGAGAGAGAGTTATTGCTAGATTTGAGAAGGATGAGGATGGTGTGTAATATGGTATGTAACCAAACAAAAAATCCTTCCCTTTTATTATCATTAGTTTTTCTTTTCTCGTTTCTTACCTCTTTCTTCCAGCCTTCCTATATGGTAACTACCATGAAGCTATCCAAAACAAAAATAATGGGATGGAATGAGGCATTACTACTTGTCTAATGAATGTTTCAAACTTTCCTTTTCTCCTTTTAAATTTTAATTAAAACTCTTATGAAAAAATGCATGCCAAATAGGGAATGTCATTCATGTTTCACAAATTCAAGATTTGAATATTAAAAACTCTAATTGTTTCTTATTTTGAGATTTATGACTGCTCCATATTTTGCATAATTCAAAATGTGAAATCTTATCATAATATTCCAAATCTTTGGTAAAAAAAAAAATCTAAGTGCGCCAAAATAAAAACTAGTGCATGGGGAGATTTGAACTCGGGTCACTACCTAAAGAGTCAACGAACCTCTCCATTGCACTATCATTTTTTTCATCACAAAACAAGTTTTCTTTAATTTACTTATTCACGTATAGGCGTTATGTGTTTTTTTTTTGTCAAAAAGATTGTAGCATTTCTTTATTAAAACCGTGTGTGGGATTTAAATTTGCATTAATTCTCCAAGAGGCAACGAACCTCCCCACAACACTACTTTACTTTTGTGTTGCAATCATCACTACATAATTTTATTTATATATGTTCGGCTTACTAATGGATCTGGGATTTTGGATTGAATTACCGAATAATATGAGTGTTATACAACCTTCCAAATATTTCTTGGATACTGACTGGGTTTATGTATATATAAAATGTTTGGGCCTCCAGAGGTCCAATTGGATTCTGGATCCATCTGGGACCCAAATGTATTTGCTAAATCTGGATCCAACTAATGGTTCCACATGATTTGATTCAAATTCAGGGTCTATTTGGACCTAATGTCTTCAAATAATAACATATTATTACCTTTATTTTGATTTAAGTTCAATTACATTGATTTAAAAAATGATCAAAATTTATGGGTTTTACACAACTTTAGCCCATAGATTGTGTGGTCTAATTTGCACACATATTGAGTGTACTATAGATCCTCGAAACCTGGTGGTTGACTCATGCAAACATCTTCAGAGAGAAATCCATTGAGAAAGGCATTATTGAAGTCAAGTTGATGAATAGGCTAGTTGAAGGATCCTGTAAGAGCAAGAACAAGCCAAACCGTGGTTGGTTTGATATTTGTGTTGTATGTTTCAAAGAAATTCACACCTTCTTCTTGGTGAAAACCTTTGGCAACAAGACGAGCCTTATAGCAGGCAATAAATCTGTCGGCATTGCACTTGATCCGATAGACCTACTTTGACCCAACCATATTGTAACAAGATTGAGGAGGAACGAGATACCACGTTTGATTGGTCATAACAACACGATACTTGTCTTTCCATTATTGGGTGCCATTTGGGATCTTTAGAGGCCTAATTGAATGAGGTTGGTTTAAACTCAAGTAACATGGTATTGAATCTGGCCATGAAAATGGGATAGAGAGCAATGGAAAATGACTTGAGTTTAAGGAATTGGTCATAGACCGGGTGACCATGGGATGCACATGGTCGGGCACCTGACTATGAGGTGGGGAAAAGGAGTATGGTCAGGTGACAAGCCAAGTGGGGTGGGAGGATCCGGTTGAGCATCGGTTAAAGAGGATCTCAAATGAGGGTTGCTACAATGTTCGAACTGAGCAGGTCAGCAGACTCAGCTAGGGAAGACAATGCAATTGCAAAGTTGAGCAATTCAGCAGACACAATGGGAGCATGGCTTGCGAGGGTGGGGATGGACTTGGTGCTATAACAACATGTATAATAGGTTGAGCAGCAGGATCGAGGACAATTGAGGAAGATAGGCCCCACCGCTAGAGGTCGTTGGGCGAGGAAAGAGCAAAGGATGAGTTTTTACAAAAAGAGAAGAGTTTTTATCAAAGTAGACATGGTGGGAGGTGTAGGTTCGGCTAATGAAAGGATAAAGGCAAATGTATCCTTTGTGCCGAGAGGCATACCCAAGAAATACACAGGTCTTAGTTTTGGGGTAAAACTTGGTTGTGTTATAGGGGGGGGGCAAAGTGGGTAACATGTGTAGCCAAATTTACAAAGATATTGATAATTAAAAATTCATTGAAGATATGCTTATACTGAGATTTACAGCCAAGAACAAGGGTGGGTAGTCGGTTAATGACATAGGTCACAGTTCAAAAGGCATCAACCTAAAATTCATATGGTAGAGTGGCCCCATTTAACATACTCAAACCGGTCTCAACGATGTGCTAATGTGTTTGTTCGACTAACCCATTCTTCTCAGGAGGGTGGGATAAGAAAACCTTGAAAATACCATGATTTAGTAAACTCTCCTTCATTGTCAGACTGAAAGGTCTTTATTTCAAATCCATCTTGCTTTTCTACCAAATGCTCAAAATTCTTAAACCAATTAAATACATGGGACTTAGCTTTCATAAAAAAAAGCCACAAAAATCTAGAAAAATCATTAATAATTAATAAGTAAAACAGAATGCCTTCCCGATATGCTATTAGTGTTGGTTCCCATGCATCAACATTAAGAGTTCAAGAGGGTGAGAGGAACAAGACATGGAATGCCCAAAAGGGAGCTTGTGTGTTTTTCCAACTAAACCTTTACAAGGTTTTATTTTGGCATTTCTATTAAAAGAAATAACATTATTTGAGTTTAGAAATTAGACAATCTTCTTGTTGGCATGCCCGAGCCTTTGATGCCAAAGATCAAATGATGCTTTCCTTCCTGCATAAGCTGCCACCTTTTGAGAGTCATCGATTTTAATTGGATAGAGACCTACGTTGGTTTTTAGACACTTGAGATGTATTATGCTTGTTTGTTGATTCTTAACAATGAATTCAGAAGGAGTGAATTCAAAGATACAATCATTATCTTTAGTAAATTGTCTTACAAATAATAAATTTTGAACAATGTTTAGAACATGCATAACATTGTTTAAGGTGAATTTTGAACCATTAAAGGACAACAATAATTCACTTGTTTGAGATATGGGAAGAGTCGTACCATTGCCAATCATGATTGAGTGACCTTCTTGATAGAAAGATTTGTTGAAAAGATTTTGTTCATCCATAATCAAGTGATTTATGGCACTAGTGTTAGGGTACAAGTAGTCATCTACGCTTTGTTGGAGAGACATAGCCAAAAAGGCCTTTAGGATCTCCCAACAGTTCTTGGCAATATGTCCACATTTACCACAATATTGGTATATGACAAGACCTTTTTTATTCTGAGGCCGCTTAGAGCCTTGATTGGAGTTGGGTTGATTTTGGTGTGCTGGAAAATTTTTGCCTTGACCATGCCTACAACCTCTATAGAAGTCTCTCCCTCTACCTCAACCTTGTGAGGCATTGAAGATGGTATGCATGGATTTCAGGGTCTTTGTTAGTTTGAGATGCAATATGAAGATCTGTTTTTCTTGATTGATGAGCAGACCGTAAAGGTCCTCAAAGGAATGAGACATCTTGTATTGATGGAAGTGACAAAGCTCTCGTACTCAAGGGGAAGCCCATTGAGAGCTATTTGGATGTGTCACCATCAGCAACAGGGCAATTTGCTGCAACAAGGAAATTGATGCGATCTAAATATGTGAACATGTCCATATTTTCCTTTTCAATGAATGTGAGATCTTTCTTCAAAAACATGAGCTTCAATGAGGATTGAGACTCGTAGGCTAGTGCACATGATCTGGCCTAGGACAATCTTTGATACAGTTGATTTAATCCAGCTAAGTGCAAGCTCATCCGAATGATGCCATTTATGTACAAACTTGAGATTGACGTCTTGCTTGCCGGCTTCAGTTGTGGGAAGAAACTAAGCAGGTTGCGGGAAGGACCCATCTACAAACTTAAGTAGGTCTTGACTAATCATGACTGATTCCAGTTGTGATTTCTAGAGCAGGTAATTATCCCTCTTCAATTTGACTGAAACGAGTCTCGCTATGGTGTTCCATTGAGTTGCTTGAGCATTGGTGGCCATGAGAAACTTGTTGGAGCTTAAGCAACTCTGATACCATAAAAAATGGTAAAAACTATGGTAGACTCTCAAGCTTCACTTGTTCACCATGAGTAGGAGAGACTTTATATTTATTTTCACGTTAAAAGATGATGTGTGTTATCATTGTATACAGGGAGACGATAACACATCAGAGGGAAACAATAATTCCTTGATTATCGATATCAGAAAACAAACACAATTACACTGGATTACAAATGTTATAGATAAGATGAAACTAACTCTAGGGGTTCACATCCCTTTTCTTTTCTTAATAACTCGTCGAGGCAGTTGGAGTTCATGCTTCCTTTTACCTACATTTGAGTCAAGATAAACATCTGGTTATCCAACTCCCTCGTTGAAGTGATTTCCTTAACAAAACCGTCCCCAGGATCAGAGACCTAGCCACACTAGCTTTGTCTGCCATACTTAAGGTCGTTGTCCTGACAATTTAAAACTCACTGGGCTTAGCCCTTGCCCCTAAGGAGTATGAATCAAGATTGAGTTTCTATTTTTTTACCAAACATAACCTCAACCCAATTGCTTGTTATTTGGGTGGGTTTTGATGCACCCTGACGAGTCATAGATTGCGTCTGCACCAACAACCTCCTCATTCAGTCTTTCAATGAAAATAGGAATGATAGTAAAGGGCGTGGGTGGAGTTTTAGTGGGATAATAACCTTAGTTTTTTTTTTGGATTTATAATCTGAAGAAACCACACTCGACACGAAGACCTGGTCGCACTGGCGCAGCCTGCCATACCTTCGGTTGTCGTGATGGCAACATAAAACTCTGAGGCTAGGACCCCTGCCCCCGGGGGACGATGACCTTAGTTGTTTGATAGTTTTCTTATGTGAAAAATAAATTCCTTTGTTCGAGACATTGGGTGGAACAACTTCAGAAAAATTCCTTTAAAAAAAAGTTATTGAGTGGAACATAGCACATGCTCACTCAACAGTATGTTTTTTTAATTCCTGGGATGCAGAGGTGGCTTGAATAAACTCTGTTTACTAGATTGAATCACATATTATATACCTGATATCGGCTAGAATCTACAAGAACCATATGTAGTATTATTAAGAATAAAAGAGTATTTACTGTATGCATGTGTACGAGAGTCCAGAACATATGGTTAATAATGGACTTTACTGCATGATCAAGGAGATAAAGTTGATATTTAAGGAAATGTATCAATATTCAACAGAGGATATAGTCGATATTCAAGGGATCTCAATGATAATCAAGGAAACCACCTGATATTCAAGGGGATAACATCGATACTCAAGGAAAAAGATTAGCAATGAATACGATTTTTGTGTTTTTGTTATGTATCCATATTCTACATTATTTTTTTTTGTTATATACATATATTGTCCTCTTCACTAATAATTCTAAGAGAAAAAAAACTTTACTTTTCTCACATTCTCGACATCATTTCTTTTCATGGTATCAAAGCACTTAGGTGATACTCTGACACGATGAATAGCGGAAATGAAATCACATCAAGCCAAAATCCTAAAGAAATAGAGAGCCTATTTTTCCTTCATCACTCAGGCAACCCTAGCATGGCGCTAGTATCACAACCATTAACTAGTGACAACTATACCAGATGGTGTTGTGCTATGACTATGGTACTCTATATGAAAAACAAATTTGGATTTGTAGATGGATCCATAAAAAAATTGACTTCTGCCGCAAAATTCATCGCTGCTTGAAAATGATGCAACAACATGATCGTGTCACGACTCCTCAATTCGTTACATTTTGATCTATCCTCTAGCGCCATCTACGCTGAAACAATAGCTGAAGTATGGGCCAAACTTCACGACTGATTGTCTCAATTGAATGCTCCGCGCATATATTAGATTCAACAAGAAATCATAAATTTCAAGCAAATGCAAACTTCTGTGTCTACCTATTACACGAAAATGAAGGGCCTATTGGATGAGTTGTCCACGTACATAACCAGCCTACTGTGTATATGCAAAAAAGTGAAGGCCATCCATGAGCAACAAAACCTGGAAAGACTCATGCAATTCTTAATGGTATTGAATGAGAGCTACAATACCATAAAAAGCTAATTTCTCTTGATGATACCATTACCAAGTATATCTAAAGCCTTTACACTACTTGTACCGAAAGAAAAGCAACATGACCTTAGGGTCACGACTAACCAAGAACCAGTGGTGGCAATCACAAATGGATCCAAAGTTCAGATCAACATGGATCCAAATAGAAATTGACAGAATCATGTTCGTCCCAAATGTGACCACTGCAAAAGATTAAGTCATGTGAAGGCTAAATGTTTTCACCTCCACGAGTTTTTAAATCGACCTACCAGGCTAGTGCCAACTCTCTGACTTCCGAAGGCAACAAGTTCGCTTCCATCTAAAGTCCCCAACAACTTACCCAGGAACAACTTGACCAAATACTAGCTGTGATAAACTTAGGTAATCCCAAACCAGCACATGTGGTCAACCTAATCGGTAATCTTAATGCTTCTTTTAGTTGCACTATATCATCCAAAAATTGGATCATAGACACGGGCGTGACAAACCATATTACTAACTCTTTGTCAAACCTAATTCTCCCAAGGCCTACCGTCTTTCCTCCCATTAGATTACCAAATGGATCATCTATACATGTGACTCACATGGGTAGTGTTCGATTGACGCTAGACTTTCTGCTCTCAAATGTGTTCTTTTTTTCAGAGTTTAAATTCAATCTTATTTTTGTAAGCAAATTAATCCAAGATTTGAAATGTGACGTTTCATTTTATTATGATCACTGTATTTTTCAAAACCATTTCTCTCAAAGAATAATGGAGTGGGTAAGCGACATGGTGGACTCTACATCTTTGAGATCGGTAATAATTTTTCTTGAGTAGTTCTTCCTTTGATTCCAATATCTGGCATTTGAGACGTGGACATTTTTCGAATACTAGATTGCAAATTCTTATCAATGGTAATAAACTATGTGGTTGTGTTCCTTACAATCGTTGTGATATCTCACATATAGCCAAGCAAACTTACTTTCCTTTTTCTAGCGGGTCAATTTCTACGTGAAAACCCCTTCAATTGATCGATTACGACATATGGGGAGGATATCAAACCATTTTGTTATCCAGAGCACAATACTTCTTGATCATAGTGGATGACTATTTCAGAACCACATGGGCTCACATCATGTGGCATAAATAAGAAACAATAGTCCAGATCAAAAAAAAAAATCACTTGTTGAAAATCAATTTAACAACAAGATTTTGAATCTCAGATCCGACAATGGAACTATATTTTTTTCAAATGACATGCAAAACCTTTTAAAAGAAAAGAGGGTTGAACACCAACATAGTTGCATCGCGACCCGCCAACAAAATGGCATTGTTGAATGCAAACATAGAGATTTGCTCAATGTTGCTAGCACTTTGAGATTTCAAGTCTATTTACCCATTAAATTTTGGGAAGAATATATTTTGTCATTAATCATATTACTTATAAACCTTTAATGGGAAAAACACCCTATAAGTTACTTCATGGGAAGAACCTTGCTTATGACCATTTTTGCGTTTTTGAATGTCTGTGCTATGCTCACAACATACATTACTCTCATAAATTTGATAATCGTAAACACAAATAAATTTTCGTAGGATATCCATATGGTCAAGTCGGTTAATTATCATGTTTATGATCTTGAAACAAAAAAAAAAACTTTGTTAGTCTGGATGTGAAGTTCTACAAAAATGTGTTTTGCTCCCAAGATCATAATAATCTGGATAAGGGGGAAGGACATATTCTATCCATCTCTATATTCGAGCCTCAGCCTTATGAGTTTCAAGAACCCAATGATATTCACGTTAATGAGAACCCTAACCTTGGTCACCTTGATCCAAATCCTGAACCTCATAATCATGAAACTCTTGAATCAACTCAAGTTCATCTCCAAAGATCTGAAAGGACACGTCAACCACTGTCGCATCTCAAAGACTACAATTGTTATACGGTCACTTCCATACTTCAATTGACCAACATGAGAGAGAAAGGTTTACAGTACGGATCATGAGTTATCCAAAGTCATAGGTTATAATCATTTTTTCAAAGGAACATCGTATCTTCTTAAGTGCCATTTCCCAACACTCAGAACCCAAAACCTTTTCCCATGCCATGAAGTTTTAGTGTTGGCATGATGCTATGACTTTAAAGATTAGGGCGTTAGAAGAGAACAATACTTGGTCGATTGTGGATTTACCCATGGATAAACACCCTGTTGGATGCAAATGAGTGTATACAATTAAAATCACTCTGATGGATTTATTGAGAGGTATAAAACTTGACTCGTGGCAAAAGGCTACACCCAAATTGAAGGATTAGATTACAATATTTGCTCATGTTTCTAAATTGGTAATAATACGATGTCTGATAGCTATCGCAGTAATAAAGAATTGGCATCTATATCAAATAGATGTCAACAATACCTTCCTTCATGGGGACCTTAATGAAGAAGTATATATGAAATTACCTCTATGTTTTTTTGTTCAGAGAGAGCATAAAGTTTGCAAGCTGCACAAATATTGTACAAACTCAAATAATCCTCTAGAAACTGGTTTGCCAAGCTATCACACAATCTACTTCAAGAAGGATTCACACAATCTAAAGCTAATTTTTTATTTTTTTTCAAAGGCTACTAATGTGGTACACATTTTTATTCTAGTCTATGTGGATGACATTATCATTGTAGGAAATGATATTACATACATCGAGCAACTCAAGTCTCACATCAATCAACAATTCTGATTGAATGACCTTAGGCAACTACAATATTTTCTCGACATTGAACTCATAAGATCCAAATGTGGTATTTTCGTATCTTAACAAAAATATGCGTTTGATATTCTACAGGACATGAGTTACCTTGGGAACAAGCCATGTCAATTTCCTATAGAACCACATATCAAACTCAATAATGAAGATGGAGATTTGTTGGAGGATTTTGGGTCATATAGGTGCCTAGTGGGTCGGCTGTTATATCTTACTATAACTCGACCTGATATTGTTTTCTTGGTCAATATTCTAAGACAATTCAGTAGCCAGCCGCAACAACCTCATATGGACACTGCCATGCTGGTCCTTTGATATCTTAAAAGTTTCTCAGGATAAGGAATTATGATGTCATCCACCAGAAAGATTCAAGTGGTTGGTTACTGCGATTCGGATTGAGCTTCTTGCCCAATGACTCATCTATCCACATCTAGTTATTGTGTCATGATTGGGGATAACACTACAAGAAAATTGTTAATTAGCGACTGAAATTTGCGACGGATTTTTTCCGTCGCGAATTAGAGACATATTAGCTAGAGAAACAATCTGTCGCTAATTCACGACGGATTAGCGAGGAAACAACTTTTATCGCTAATCCGTCACTACTTAGTGACGGATTAGCGACTGCAATGTTTTGTCGCTAATTCTTATTACAAGAACACCATTTTAGCGATGGATTTAGAGAGTGAACTCTGTCGTCACTAATCCGTCGCTAAGTAGCGACGGCGTAGCGACAGACTATATTCCCATATAATGTGTAATTTATTTCATTATATTTTGTTTATCAATACTGACTGTTGTTTTCTTGTGTAGGCTGATAGCGATAATCAGTGTAGCGGAGCTGAAGGGACAGATAAAGGCAATGAACAAGAAGACGCACAAAATCTTGGCGATGATTAGAGAACTGTGTTGAAGAAGTTCTATTTTTTTATATTTCCTAATTGTAATTGTTGAATTGTAAATAATTAAAATTGTTAATTTTAAGGTGGAACGATTAATTGTTGTAGATTCTTTTTATATGAATTTTTTTGTGTGGTTTGTTTTTTATTTACAGGAAATATAAATTGTACAGGAAATATAAATTGTACCGTTCTCGGTATTTAATTTTCAAATAATTTTTTTTAATTTTTTTTCGTGTTTGCAATGGATTAGCGACAGAACCATCCGTCGCTATTCATATAAATCTAGCGACGACATAGCGACGGACGTAAATCCGTCGCCAAGCCTTGGTCGCCGTTTAGTACTGACGGATTGGCGACGGAATACAGCGCTCGTTAGTCCGTCGCAAGTAGCGACGGACCTGGCGACGGAATAAATTGGTCGCCAGTTAGCGTCAAAAAATTCGCGACGTAAGCATACCGTTGCCCCGTCGTCGCTAATCCGTCGCTAAGAGGCATAGCGACGGATTAGCGATGGAATGTGGTCGTCGCTAATCTACTGCTTTGTTGTAGTGTAACCCTATTTCTTGAAAGACTAAAACACAGTCTATAGTGTCACGATCATCGGCCAAAGCTGAATATCAATCCATGGCCCCAACGTATTGTGAACTCTCATGGATCAAGTACGTACCTTCTCTTGGACTTCAGAATATATCATTCTCAACCCATGACGCTACACTGTGATAACCAAGCAACTCTTCACATTGCTGCCAATCCAGTTTATCACGAGCGCACCAAACATATCCATATTGATTGCCATCTTGTGCGGGAGAAAATTCGAAGCGGTCTAATTCAAACGTGATTCATTTCCATGCATTATCAATATGCGGATCTTTTTACTAAATCATCTCTCATCTCAAAACCAAGTTGGCATCGTTAATCCTCATGCTCGAATTTGAGGGCGACTTAAAGATTAATTACTTTATATGTGTATACGAGAGTCTAGAACATACGGTTAATAATGAACTTTACTACCATAATTTGGAAATAAAGTTGCTATTCAAGGAAATGTACCGATATTCAATAGGGGATACAGTCAATATTCAAGGGATCTCAACGATAATAGAAGAAACCACTCGATATTCAAGGGGATAACAGTGATACTCAAGGAAAAAGATTAGCAGTGAATACGATTTTTGTGTTTTTGTTATTTTTCCATATTCTACGTTATTTTTTTGTGTTATATACATGTATCATCCTCTTCAATAATAACTCTAAGAGAAAAAGAACTTTACTTTTCTCACATTCTCGACCTCATTTTCTTTCAAAGAAAAATGGTTCAAATTCTTCATAATTTACCTGTTATGACTGAGGTACTGTAGATTCTATTGGAGTAAAGAATTTTAAAAGGGGTTCTTGTGATTGGTTCTCCAAAGCACAGCAGGATAACAACAAAACGCCATAAACTAATTATGATTTCTTTAAGGGGTATGTATCCTTGTTGGAGGAGTTGATTGGAGACCATAAAGGTTTTGCATAAGATGTGGAGACCGCCAATCATGAGAAGGGTTGTGTATGTTCGCCCCCGATGATTCACTGAATCCCACGTCTGTGTTCGGGGCTTTGAATGAGCACCACGTATACAAGCACATGGGGCTCGTATTCCCGTGTATGTTGACATAACTTTGCATCGGACTCTGGTGTTGTTGCAAAGACTTAAGTACCCTTTATTGCTATTCTTCTCATAAAGTGATGGTTTGAGAAAATGACAAAAATGCCTTTCATTTAAAAAAGAAAAAACAAATAGTTCAAAAAAAGGACAAACATGTCCTCCATCCAGAAAGTCGAGGATGATGTTGACTCTTCAAAGTCTTCTTCTTTTTCTGTTCAAAAAAAGGACAAACATGTTTTCTTCTTCTTTCTCCGTAAAACACTGTAAAACCCTTTATCTCTCTAGAGAAGAAACATGTTCATCTCGTTCCGGTGACGGGTGTTCTACGAAATGTAAATCCCCCCTTCTGTAAGGGCAAAAGGCCATGAACACGTTGGGAGGAGCCCTCAGACCCCCCTTCTGTAAGGGTAAAAGCTCTGAATCAGACTCCATAACTCTTTAAGTTGAATGATGCTACCCACACTGGGAGGAGCTCTCAGACCCCCCTTTCTGTAAGGGTAAAAACTCTAAATCAGACTCCACAACTGTTCAACTCCAGGGAACGAGATGAACACCCGTCACCGGAACGACGGCTCCGCTGAGACCTCCTCGCTAGGGAGAAGAAGACGACGTGGTGGAGCTTCTGCTGGCCATCCTTAGCGCGACTGCACCGACTGGGTTGCTGTCGAGGAGGAGGGCGAGAACGATGACTCTTAGCTTGGACAATCTTTCTTTTGATGATTGTGGTTGTAATGTATCGTTGAAGTTAAAATGGGAAATGAAATGACAATAGAAATTGCTGAAAATTTACATAAATAAACTAGACTCAATAACAAAGACACCACTTTTTACGGATTTGGAATATGACCTCCGGTTAGGGAGATATGACTCTGACAAGTTGGTCCTAATTTGCGGAAGACACTACAAATCGCTATAGCGATTTGCGGAAGACACTACAAATCGCTATAGCGATTTGTGAATCGCTATAGCGATTTGTGAATCGCTATAGCGATTTGCGGAAGACACTACAAATCGCTATAGCGATTTGCGAAAGACACTACAAATCGCTATAGCGATTTGCGAAAGACACTACAAATCGCTATAGCGTTTCGCGATTTACGGAAGACACTACAAATGCTACAAATTGCTGTAGGAAAGCCCGATAATACTACAAATCATTGTTGGAAGGCCCAAAAAAATTTTGGTCCGGAGGGCGCTGCCCCCCGAGCCCCCCGCCAGGGGCGGCCCCGCGCCGGGGGGAGCCTCCGGACCCCCCTCCTGTAAGGGCAAAAACTCTAAATCAGGCACACAAGTAGAGAGAGAAGGGAGAGAGAGTGAGAGGGTTGGTGTTCATGGCCTTCTCCAGGAGGAACCCTTTACCTCTCTTGATTTCTTCTCTACAGAGAGAGAGGGTTTTACAGTGTTTTACGAAGAAGGAAGAAGAAGAAGATGACGATGCAGCAATGTAGGATCGTCTGTTGGATGTGCACAGAAGTAGAGAGAGAAGGGAGAGAGAGTGAGAGGGTTGATGTTCATAGCCTTTTTCAGGAAGAACTCTTTGTTTCCCTTGATTTCTTCTCTAGAGAGAGAAAGGGTTTTACAGTGTTTTACGGAGAAAGAAGAAGAAAACATGTTTGTCATTTTTTTGAACAGAAAAAGAAGAAGACTTTGAAGAGTCAACATCATCCTCGACTTTCTGGACGGAGGACATGTTTGTCCTTTTTTTGAACTATTTGTTTTTTCTTTTTTGAATGAAAGGCATTTTTGTCATTTTCTCAAACCATCACTTTATGAGAAGAATAGCAATAAAGGGTACTTAAGTCTTTGCAACAACACCAGAGTCCGATGCAAAGTTATGTCAACATACACGGGAATACGAGCCCCATGTGCTTGTATACGTGGTGCTCATTCAAAGCCCCGAACACAGACGTGGGATTCAGTGAATCATCGGGGGGGGACATATAACCTGCTTTCGCCAATCATGGTCACTATGTGCAACTATGCCTTAGAGCTCTCCATCTGTAAGATTGGACAAACTAACTTCACAGCAAGGGATTTTAGTTCTCATCTTGTTATCGAAACTCGACGAAATTATGAACCTTTAATTGCCATTCAAATTTTCACGAGGGGATACAATTCTCTGCAATATCTTTATGACGATTTTGACTCGGTTGGGCTCCTTAATGACGTTAAGGTGACGCTGTGTAAAGAGTTTGCAAATGAAAATATACATCGAGTAGGAAAAGATACTGGTTTGCTTTTCATGTATAAGAAGCCATTTATTGTAGGCATACATGTGCAAACAATGAGGCCATTTTTTCATTGCATCAGCATCTATGCCATCAATTACAACTATAGCAAGAAGGAATGAGTTGTGGATGCAATTCAATTGCATGCTCCAGGTATGAACCCAATCCTTGCATTGGGGATGTCATGCACTATCTGGGTCCCTTTTTGCTGCCTGTTCCCTATGATGGCCACACTGTTACCACTGGAGGCAGCAAATGCTAAGCAGGCCTGAGATGTCGTGGGAATAAAGAAGATATTAGGAATATCCAGAGCCAGGACTGTTCCTCCCTGGAAGTGAAACCTGATCACCGGGACCTGAATTGTCGAGTAACTGGAGAGGTCATAGCAGGTGTCCAAGATGCTAAGTGGTTGGGCCAATGGATAGTTGGTCATGCCGCTGCGAAAAGCAGATTTCAACGCATCATAAGCTGAAGGCGGCAAGCGGGTGATGACAGTCCCTGAATCTATTATGGTACCGGGGCTCTGAAAGACAGAAGAAGAGATGGGCAGTAGCTGTCCACCCACACTGATACCAGCCACTGGGACGAAATAGAAGGGAGGGTATTGAGGATTGCTTAGCAGTGGTGTAAATTGAGCAGAGGAGTAAGATGGGTCAGGTCCGAAGGTCAAGAATCCAGGTGATCTGGATGTTGGCAGACAGTAGGAAAACACGCCGCCATACTTGTTGGTGGTTTGAGAGATGACAGAGAGTTCGGTCCGTCCTAGTCCGAGTAGGCCCCCGGTCATCCCGAACAAGCCCTGGTTCTTCTGCCCACAGCCGAAGGCGAAACCAGGGAACACATCAGAGGCAGTCAGGGTCAATGTGTCTCGGCTGAAGAACCCAACTGAGAACGAGTTGTCACCATAAGCCACACCGTAGAGGCACCTGGAAGCCGAGCATCCACCGGTTCCTGACTCGGACTTCACAGCAGTGCATTGGGGGTGATAGCATGGTATGTTTCTGTATGTGGAAGAGGAGGAGGGACTGAACCTTGGCCCCTGTTGCTGGTAGCATGAGCTAACACAGGGATCACACTGGACCCAGGTGATGTCGCTACCGGTGTCAAAGACTAGGTAGAAGTCTTTCTTGGGTGTGCCGAGGCCCACAGTCACAATGAAGTTTCCAGTGCCCAGTGAGGCACCCGGAGAAGCGGGGAGAGATGTGGCAGCATCAGTAAGCAAGGCATCCTGTAGTTGCTTATTATGTGATGATGAAGACCTCCTGGAATTGATCCATTCAACCCTGGACTCGTCCTGCTGGAGGATCTCCTTGAAATCCTGTGTATGATTGTGTACTGGGCCTGCCTTTGCATGGAAAGGGGAGCAAGGCCCATGTACATCAACCAGTTTCAGGACTGGCTTTCCTTGCTCGTGGCCACTATGGATACCTGAAGTGAAGAATATCAGTAAAAGTGTATAAGAAATGTCCTACAAGTAATTTCATCAAATTCAATACCATTTTGTCCACTTTGATTAAATGGCTAGGAGATTAATACAACCTTTAATCAATAGATCTGATGAAAGCCATGATCAATCAACTTATGTAAGATCCATGTCTGTCAAAAATTCAGATTCTATATGTTTTGAAAATATCGAAAAAAAACATAACTAATTGGACAATCCCAAAGATTCCAATAAAACAAATATATAAGCAGGGAACTTTCAAATTCCAATCTGATTACTACATCAAAATGATAGAAAAAACCCTTCCTATATCAGGATATATATATATATATATATGCTAGAATTAACCCAATCTTCCTGCTCCCTAGTGATTTGAGAGACTTGGTACAGATTCAGTCAGCTCACTTGACCAACTGCCATAGAGTGCCTCAGGTCTTGAAAGAACATGCTATAGGCAGTGCGAGCTTCGTTACACAGTCTTGCTTATTCAGTCATTTGAGAACTGAATGAGCTGTACATGTGTTTTTAGCAGAACAGAGAACCCATCTCATCTAACCTTCAGTTCCGCAAGAGAGGAATCAATAAGAGGTGGTTTCTTAATGAAAATGGGCAATGAGCCCGCTACGCTCAATCAAATAACAAGGAATAGAGAAAAATGGAATGAATGTCAGAAGCAACAGCCAAATAAACCATGTTTTAGCTGATTAATTTTTGTTGATGGTAGATGCACCTAGATCGAGACCCTTGCTCTGGGGAGTGATCATACACACCTTATACTCAAAGTACACAAGAACAAAAGGGAGCAGAATTAAACTTGTGTGAAGCTACATGATCTTAAACTCGGACCATTTCTTTCCTAACTCAGGTTGGTGGTCATTGAACAGCAGAGGAAGAGAGAGGAGTCACCTTTTCTTGTGTCACATGCGTGTGGAGTTAGCAGCGAGTCGACTGCAAAAGTCTGAAAGTGCTGGTTTATGCCTCTGGCATTCGCAAGCGTGGAGGACACAGCACAGAGGAGGTGGAGGAAGAAGCCAAGAGTAAAGGGTGAGGCCTTTGCCATTCTCATGGCTTTCTCTTTTACAGTTTGAGCTCCAGACCTTGTGAAAACTAACCAAGGGTGTGCAGCATTTTATACACAGCTGGCTCATGCTGATGGACCAGGAAAGATTCAGAATCCACCAATAATGGTACGGGTTTGGGTCGGATATTATACCACAATATCCCATTCAATTGGATCCAGTAAAACCCTACTCGATCCCAACAGATAAACGGTCAGATTTGAGATGCGGTTTTTGATACTAGAAAGGCTTAAAAATATCTCAACCCACTAAATCTCTTGGACCACTGGAGCTCTAGTCTTATGCAAAAAGGGTGAGGTGATAATATGATTTTGAACCACGGGGAGCTGGACTTGTACCAGAATCCGGACCCGATTAGGTGATGCACGGTCAGTTCCTACATCCATCCAAATCTGGCCCATCTGCACTCACCAGACAAAAGGGTCAAGCATTATTGTCTCTTCTCTTGTATTGTAATGCAATACGCGTAATGGATGGGAGCCACAAATAATTGAACGGGAATGTGCTTGTTTTGAGATACAACTGTTTTCTCTCTGCTTCTTTTCTTTCTTTCTTTAATAATCAAACCCAAGGGGTTTGGCTTTGTGGGATGGGCCTTGACTGTTAGATGGACAGTGCAAGCCAAAGTTTGTCTATTCCCCTGGATTGAGGGGGTAAGCCCTCGGAGTTTTATGTTGACATGGACAGACAGAGACCATAGTATGGCAGGCTGAGTCAGCGCGGCTAAGTCTCCTAGTAAAACTAAAAAAAAATAATTGGGGTTGGATGACCCTACCAATTTGCCAAACTGCACTAGAAATTACAAACCCAGTCCATTTGAAAGACCTCCCTCCTGACCCATCACCCCCTTCCCTTCCACCACAGGCCAAGCATGAAAAAGTAGAAAGATAAAAAAAAAAAACGAAAGCATGAAGGCCGTGTGGGGCCCACAGTGCTGGTTTTCCCATGCTTTTGCAGTCCTGCTGATTGGTCCAGGAATGTCCTCGTTCCTATATACAAGCGGCAGGTCCTAACCCTTTTTAAGGTTAAGTGAGTAGGGTCGCAGGGAAGGGCTCGCAACGCCTTTCCCTGCGCCGCCCTCCCCCTTCCTCCTCACTTCCCGTAATGGCCATCGTCAGCCGTTGCGTTACTCCGTGAAAAGAAACCCTGTGGGGTTTCCTTATTCAGACCCCCAAGGGGTTCTTTATCATCAGAGGGAAGGGGCGGAGCTTTGCGCTTGCTCCCTCTTCCCTCCCCTCTCGTTCCCTCTCCTCGTAACTCTCGTCTCTCTGTCTCGTTGCGACTTCTGACAGCCCCAGCATCGTCGGCTCTCTCTCGCCTCTCTGTTTCCCCCTCTACAATTTTCGATGAGCTGATCCCCTGCACCAACCCTGCCACGACGAGCACTAGTGCCTCCCGTAGGTAAACTCCGACTTTTGTTTTTCTTTTCTCGCTCGATCAGGATCGTTGGAGGACCGACAAAGGGTCAGTGTCCTCTGTCGAAGCCTTCCCCTTCCCCAGTGACCGTTGGAGGTCCGGCAGAGGGTCGGTGGCCTCTGCCGGAGCCTCCCCCTAGGGCCGTCGGAGGTCCGATAGAGCACCAGATGGCCTCTACCAAAGCCTCCTCCTTTCTCTTCGGTGGTTGTTGGAGGGTCGGCAAGGCCCGACTGCCTCTATCGGTCCCTCCCCACCCATCTGAGGTCGGTGGGGGGGGGGGGGGCTCCGCCTCTGTCCTCATGCCTGCCAGCAGGGGGCTTTGCCCTCTGTCCATTTGTTCTTTCCAACAGGACAAGGGGAGGCTCCGTCCCTGTCCTCGTGCCTACCGGCAAAGGGCTTTGCCCCCTGCCCCTTTGATCTTTTCGGTAGAACAGGGGGCTCTACCCCCTGTCGTTTTGATCGTTGGCAGGGGCAAAGCCCCTGTAGTCACAAGCTGAATGCTTCTCTTATGTGATTTTCTTAAAATGTGCAGAACTCGGATAATTTTTTTATCTTTTTAATGATTTGGCATTACTTGCTAGAACTTGCAAACTGAAAATCGGGTTTGGACTTACTTGACATTACTTCAGATGAGGTAAACTGATTATTTCATGTAAGAGGAAGATCCAGAGATCACATCGAATTTGGACTTTGGAGAATTTTACGGTACCTGCTGCCACCTTCTCTAGAATTTTACTTTCACTTGATGATTGAGAGCTTTAGATTCAGTTCATATCATGTTGTTGATACTCATTGCTTAGTTACAAAATACAGTTTGATACCTAGCCTCATAGAAGATTGTCATTTTCATTTTGCTCGATCCTTTTTTGTAATGAGATTTGACTCATAGAACATTGTCTTGTTTTTTTTTGTTGTATAAGAATGGATAAGTTTATAATGAAAAGACCAATCTTTGATAAATCTTCTGTAACTCGAGAAGGAGAACCAAGTCAGAAAATAAGCAAAACAGAAATTGATGAATCAGAGTTACCTGCAGACCTTGCACTTTGTTCTTCTATTTCTAGTTATCATCATAATATCCAAGATAATGTTCGTAGAGCATATATGATCTAAGGTCCTTGTCAACCTCGAGATTGTACATTTCAACTAAACCACAAAAAATGAAGGTTCATTTCAGCCTGGTATGATGAGTATAAGGATTGGTTGGAGTATAGCACAAGTAAGCATAAAACATATTGTTTGCAGTGCTATCTTTTCAGGCCAAAAAGCACAAAGAAGATTAGTGCAGAGGCATTTGTATCTGAAGGATTTGATAACTAGACAAAAAGATGTTTGATAAACATGTTGGAAGCTCTAGCAGTTTTCACAATTCAGCACGAATGAAGTGTCAAAATTTGATGCAACAAAAATAACATATTGATGCTGTACTTTATAAACAAAGTGTTTGACAGAAAGATGAATATAGACTTCGCCTTTGGGCAACTGTTAATGCAATCAGATACTTGTTAAGTCAAGGATTGTCATTTAGAGGGCATGATGAAGCTCAAGAATCTCTTAATAGAAGAAATTTTATTGAGTTTTTGGAGATATTTATAAAGATCAATGATGACATAAATAAAGTTGTATTGAAAAGTGCTCCAAAAAATAACAAATTGATATCTCCAGATATACAAAAGGATATTGTCAAGGCTGATTCTATACAAACCACAAATGCTATTATCATGGAACTTGGAGATACTTTTTTTTCTATTTTACTTGATGATTCTCGTGATGTATCAACTAAAGAACAAATGGTTATTGTTTTATGGTTTGTTAATGAAAAAGGTCGAGTGGTTGAGCGATTTCTTACTCTTGTGCATGTTCTTGAAACAAGTTCTATGTCACTCAAACAAGCAGTTGGAGAAACATTTTGTAAGAATAAATTAAGCATATCAAGTTTGTGTGGACATGATTATGATGGAGCAAGTAATATGAGAGAGGAGTTTAATGGATTGAAAAGTCTTATATTACATGAAAATGCATCTGCATATTATAGTTATTGTTTTGCACATCAACTTTAATTGACATTAGTTGGTACTGCTAAAAAAATTTCATTGCTTGATGTGTTTTTCAATATATTAGGCATGTTGTCAACTTTTTCTTTACTTTATGCAAGAGATCTGAGCTTATTCGAGAAGCAGAATTTATGTGAATTGTTGAAGCACTTGCATTGGGTGAACTTGAAATAGGATAAAGATTAAATCAAGAAATGAGTTTCAAATGACCTGGTGATACTCGGTGGGGTTCTCATTACGATGCTTTGGTTAATTTACTCAATATGTATTCCTCTGTTATTCAAGTGTTAGATTTCATTGCAGAAGATACATATTCAGGAAAAAGTTCAGATACAATTATTTTCTATCATCAGTTGCAAGATTTTGAATTTATTTTTTGCTTGATGTGTAAAGTTTTGAGAATAACTGATGACCTTTCACAAGAACTTCAGCGAAAAGATCAAAACATTGTGAATGCTATGAGTTTAGTCACTATATCAAAACAGTGCCTTGAAGGTATGAGAGACAATGGATGAGACTCTCTCATAAACAAAATGTCCATATTTTTGTAAGAGATTTGATATTCCGATTCTTGATCTAGGAGACTCATATACACCTCAAGGATGACCAAGACGTAAGGTTGAAAAGACCACCATATTGCGTCATTATCGTATTGATGTGTTTTATGCTATTATTGATTTATAACTTCAAGAGTTGAATGATCGTTTCACTAAAGCAAATACAAAGCTCCTCTTTTCAATGGCATGCTTAAGTCCAAAGAATTCTTTTTTTGATTTTGATAAAGATAAGTTGATTAATCTTGCTCAGCTTTACCCTAAGGACTTTTCTAGAGTAAACATAATTAGACTTGAAAATCAATTGGATATATATATTGCAAAAATATGAAACAGTGATCAGTTTTCAAGTTTAAAATCTTTAGCAGAGCTAGTAGAGATGATGGTAGCAACTCAAAAGCACATTGTATTTTCTCATGTATATCTATTGATTAAGTTGGCATTAACTTTGCCAGTTGTAATAGCAAGTGTTGAAAGAGCATTTTCAGTTATAAAAAATATCAAAAGTCGTCTACGTAATAGAATGGGAGATGAATGGATCAATGATGTTTTGGTTACTTACATAGAGAATGAGACATTTGATACCATCAGTGATGATGCAATTATGAATTATTTTCAAAATATGAAAAATAGAAGATGCCCGTTGTAAAATTTTCATGAATTTAGTTGTTTGTATTTCTTAAGTGAACAATATTTATTTTAGTTTAAAAGTACAATTTAAGGTTTTATCTTATCATGTTCATAAATTTAGTTGTTTGTATTTGTAACAATTGTTATTTTAATTCAAAGGCTTATTTAAGTTTTATCTTTCCACGAACGACTGTTCCTCCAGCGATTTTTTTTTGGCTCCGCCACTGGTCCAAATAAATGGATTGTCCTTCAAGACCATAGCATTGTCCCCAAGACCCGAAGTCTGCCCACCCAACGAAAAACTTCTAGCTCCGCCACTAGTGTAAAATAATATTTTTTAAATTTTTTTTACATTAAAAATTTATGAATCTTAGTTGAAAGTCAGGTCGGCCCCGGGTTTGGTTTGAAATTTCACAAACCATTTCTGGTTCCATATATTAATTGGACCCTTTGGGTCCGACCCAGAATCTATTTGGACCTTCTTATTTATCATCAAATGCTGACCGTATAGACCAGAGTTTGGTAGGGTCAGGTATGGGTCAAACCCAACCCATTGACACACTACAAGAAAAATGCCAAGTAGCGACAGACGCTATTCGTCGCCAATTCTATCGCTAACGTGTTTAGCGATAGATTAGCGACGGATTAGCGTTCGTCGCATAATTCTAGTCGCTAAATTTCGATGGAATTTATCTGTCGCCAGTTCATCGCTAATTAGCGACGGATTTATGATGGCTTGTTTTTATTGCAAATCCGTCGCTAATTAGCGATGGATTTGCGACGGAGTATATCCAGATAAATTCCATCGCTAACTTTTGGTCGCCAAGTTAGCGACGGAATACAATCTGTCGCAAAACAGGTCATCGCTAAATATTAGCGATGGATAATAGCCATCACTAATCCGTAGCAAAAAAAAAAAAAAGAGCCTGAGGCGTGCGCCTCATACGCCTTGAGGCGTGCACACTCATACGCCTTGAGGCCTGCGCCTCATGTGCCTTTCCCAGGGGCAGTGAAATTTCTCTTCATTATTGGTCTTGAGGAAACAAATCTCAACCACTTTCCCAGGGGCAGAGTTATACTTTTCCACTTGCAAATGTGCTCGATAAATTAGCATTGGAAAGATGATACGATCTGTTAGCATTACGTGTGGGCTTCCATTCCTTTACAACAACTACTAAATGAAGAAAATTTCTTTTTTTAATTCCATTTCAATATTGTGCACTATAAATGTGATTGCACAGAGTTTTTTTAAAGACAACCTGAGCAACCATGACTCGTAAGCTCATAATTAATGAGAACATAAAACAGTACATAATGAGTATAAGTTACAATATAATCCACTTCTTCTGAATTTAAATGCAATTGCACAAAGTATTTCTAACTACAACCTGAGCAGCCATGACTCATAGACTCATAATTAATGAGAACAAAAACAATGATACACAATGAGTATAAATTACAATTTAATAAAGAGAAAGGATTCTAAAATTATCAGCATGAACTAATAATACTCATATGGTTGTGAATTGCCAAACTCCTACACTCACCGTCAAAAGTTTCCATGAATGTCAATTGTTTCCAGTTTATTCTACGAGCTACAATCCCCAAAGCAGCATTGCGGACCTGCCAACACAGTATACTGTTTAACAAGAAGGCAGTTTAGAGACTTTCTTAAGCATAATACCATAGTGTAATATTGTTCTTACCTCGTCAAATACTATATTGATGAACCTCAAAGAAAGTAGCAGAGTTAGTATTATTTCAGATACAGGGACGCCGATAGGTTCTAAAGGGAGCATAAACCAACGCAAAGCAGATGTGAGTTGTTCAGGCATTGTCATTGCTAAGTAGAGGCTTGCACTTTGGAAGACCTTTAAAGGAACAAGCTTCAATGAATAATCATACAAAAGAAAAAATTAACTGCATGGACCCTAAATAAATTTCACAACAATCTCATTGTAGGTATATCATAAAACATTTTTCTATTAGGCATCAACTTTAATTCTGGCAGGTATTAGATGTTATCCTTGCTTGATGTTGACAGACACGGAGAAATTGACTGATGTGCAGCACAATAGAAACCTGTGAAGTATATGACAGACTGAAACTTTTTTATATATAAAGGAGTGGGAATGTGAGATGTTGGAATTATTGAAATGCTCTAACATTTTTTTATAAGGTTCAACAATATCACAAAAGCAAGTAGAGCTTAACAAAAGACCCTATCAACTGCATAAGCTGACAAACAAAATCCTCATTGACGCTATTTTACAAAGCTTGAGGCTTTCCATAGTTGACACACTACTATGTCAAAATGTTCGCACATGATTTTCCATGAACTGAATTGGACTAATGTTATTACAATTGAAACTTAAACCGCTGGAAAATGGGAGTTTATATGCATGCAACAAACCAATAAATTCACTTTAATCAAAGGGTAAAGGTAAGAAGCACCACTTAATTTTCTTAGGTGTTTCTCCATGAGCATAGGGTCTAATATACTAAGTTTAGTGTTTTATTTCTCACTATTTTTTTCACCTAAAGATGTTCAATGGAAAATTCTATACACAGGATGAGGAATGAAAGAACAAGGTGGAACTGACTTTGACATACCAATTTTTCAAGTCAAACAAACACATGTATTAATAGTTAAAATTGTTTCCACTATACAAACTTAGTAAATTGTCTTGCAGGCTTTAAAATAATGAAAGCCAGGACGCCTATGCAACCAATGCTTCTATACTTGGAAAAGGAAGCACCCTGGTTTACCTTGTCCTTCAAAAAATAAAGGAACTTCATGTACTAGTCATACTTGGATCTTTAAATGATTATGTCAGTAAACAATTTATGGATAAGATTCAACCACTTGAATGATGTCATCAAGGAAAATCAATCTCACAGGAAGATCATTTTGACTAATTAATTAAAAAGCACTAATCAAAGGGAAACTTCAAACATTAAAAAGATCTCATATATTTGTGAAGATTGAGTCTTGAAGTGATTATGTCAGCTTCTGAGCAAGATTCAACTGATTCAGTAAGATCAACAATAGAAAAACAACCCCACACCACCAAATCATGAAGAAAAAAGAAAAAGAGAATGCAGGGTATTAGAGCAGGAGGAAAGTGGAAATAATCAAATGCTTCAGACCTAGTCCAAGGTGCGGGTTCATTATCACATCTAACGAACATGTATCGGCAAACCTTGAAACCCTAGAAGGTGTAAACAAAACAAATCAGCTCATGTTGGCTTTCTTTTGCAAAAGATAAGTACAGTGATGCAGTTTAGTTAAAAATTTCTTTTGCAAAAACAAATCGTAAGCAGAAATTCTCAAACAACAAACAACAAAATAAACATGCAAAACACCACCAGCCTACCTAAAGAGTGAGAAACACAAAAAAAAGTCAAATACAAGAACTTGCAAGCAAGATCGTGACTGAGAACCTTAAATGCACAGTTATAGCCACGACTTGCTACTCAAAACACTCATTCCCATTTGAAGCTTAATCATATACTTATGAGGCTAGATGCCCTTTTGATCACGGCACACTGGTGGCTATGCCATCTTAGAAGACCTATTTTCTCATCATTCTATACACTAAAGTTACCATCAAACATATGTTTCAGAGACATGCTTCTGTTGAACTACTTCAAGGGCCAATAACAACATGCATTTATGCACATACACATATATGTAGATTGCCTTTGAACTAAATTTTTTGCAGAGCAGAAGCATGATAACTGAGAACTTTTAGCATTAGTGTTATCAGATAACTTGGATAAAAGGGAGTGCCTTGAATTAGAGCTGCATGGAGTTTCCATGCCAAGTAGCACCCATGCTTATGCTTAGTCATTTCTTTAGTATCAACTAATGCCATCCTCATTTCCTTGTCTAGAGAAAAAACAATGAGAGAAAGAGAGAGAGATGTATGGGTACCATGGTGGTGTTTTGATGAAACTGTGACAAGCAATAAAGGCAGTTATAAGCAGAGAACTGAAATTGAATCTACCTTTTCCCGTCATCATCACCTTCATCCTCTGCTGCACCAACCAACCAACCAACCAAATATGGCTGTGAACACAAGCATTTAAAAACCAACATATAAACTGAGAAGGATTCCCCTCCTCCTATACGACAACATATGCAAGGTGGGGCACCCTGTTGTTATAATAGAAATCAATGCTAGGAATAGAGGAGGAAGACATGATCTTTTGTTGTAGGAATGAGCTGCACTATCTGGCATGCAAGAATTAGGCCCCAGTGCTAGTCAATTTCATTATTCCAGGATTTTACTAAAACCAGAGTAGCTTCTTTCTCAATGACTAAAGGACACTTTCTGTTACTTTTGGGCGTTTGATGACCTTTTTGACTGTGAGTGCCCATTGCTTAATGTAGATGGTTCATGGCTTTAGTGAGCACGTAAAACCACTCGAATGGAAAAAAAAAACTGGGAAAAGATGATTCCCCAAAATCGGGAACCACCTTCCCCCTTCCCCTTATCGCGTGATAGGGGGGACGAGGATAAACCTCACCCCCAAGATCGTCGGGTGAAGGTGAGGTTTTTCCTTACCCAAAACCCTCATGGTGTGTCTCCTCCACCCGTCGATCAAACAAAAGAGTGACAGAGAAAGAGGTGTGAAGAAAAAAAATTGACAAAGTTGCAAAAAGAGGGAGAAGCTTACTGGAACCACTGCCAGCGACACCGTAAGTACGAAGCCTTCTTCTTCTTCATGATTTTTTGGTCGATCCGAAAGTCGGTAGCCATGGTTGCCGATGAGTTGCAGGAAAAAAAAACTCTTCAAGCGAGAGAGAGAGGGCCAGCCGACCGACCGCCCTGCAACAGAGAGGAAGAGAGAGAGGGCCGACTCCATCAGCCGACCCCTCTCCATCTGAGAAGAAAAGAAAAAGATGGAAGGAGTTGTGCCCCTTCCGCCCTTTTCTTTATCTATGGCTGAATCGCCCTAAGCGTAACGAGAGAGAGACAAAGGGAGGGAGAATTTAGCGCCCTAATTTGGTAGCTTTAAATGAAAATTAGCGAGGGAAATATTTCATCGCAAATTCGTCGCTAATTAGCGACGAATTTATGACAGAATATTGCCCTCACTAATTAGCGACAGATTTACGACGAAATTTGTTACGTCACTAATTTTAGAAATATTTCAAAGATTGACGATGGATAATGTTCTCTCGCTAATTTGCAACAAAAAAAATCCGTTGCAAATGTTTGTCGCTAATCAAGGTTTTTCTTGTAGTGACACCCCTACCCACAAGAGCTCTGCTCAGCTGATATAGGGTCCACTTGTGAATGTCACCAAGTTGACAGGATGTTTCTAGTTCAAAACCCAAGAGTGGATCCCTTGCCGCAAGGTTGAAACTGGGTGTCCTTCATGTTAGGCAAAGGGCAAGAGTTTTATCACTCGGAGGTAGGGATGGCAGTAGACTGAGAGAAAGCGGTGCCCCGCCCCACCTCTTCCTGTTTGAACTGGGGATAAAGGGTATGAAACAGGGATGGAGGTGGGGATGAAGGTTAAAATCCATCCTCGTTCGGGGATGGAGGCGGGGATGGACTTACACTTTTCTCTGCCCCTCCCCGATCCCCACCTAGCCTCGCCCTGCCCCATCCCCAATCCTTCTAAAGGATGGCAATAAACTACGGGGAAACGGGGGCCCACCCTACCTCATCCTCGTTTGAACCGGGGATGGAGGACATGAAACGGGGATGAAGGTGGGAGTAGTGGAGGTTAAAATCCATCCCCGTGCGGGGATGGAGGTTCTAATCTTGTGATGGGGTAGGGGTGGAGACCCTGTCCCCCGCCCCTGCCCCGATCCTTTGCCATCCCTACTCGGACGCCAGACAACGTACGGTTGGCGGTGATTTTTTGGACAATTTAGACACTTGAGCTTCAATAGTTTAAGTCAATGTTGTCCGGCCTGTATCAGCCTATATGTATAGTTACGATACTAACCTGAATCAGCTATTAAATATAAAAAAATACTTAAAATTATTTTTTAATATTATTTTAATGGTTTTAACATGTGTCACATCTTGATTGACACAAAATATTTTTCAATTATTTTTTAGCCGATTCAGAACGATTCGCTTGTGAATTGGTATCTGCCGATTCACCTGAATCGTTGACCGAACTATTCAGGGCCGATGCCCATACTGACAACATTGGTTTAAGTATACATTGGTTCAATGAGCTCAGCAATGAACCCAATCTGGTCCAAACTCAAAGAAAAGTTGATCACCATTCAAGGTTCCTTTTATCCAAGGCCTCTCGATTGTAATGGCCCTTTAGTTTATTCAATAGAGTGGAAAGGCCATAAAAATTATGTTTTGACCTCTGGATGGTGGGGTGAGCTGGTGTGGCAATGGAAGGAAGTCTGGTACAGATGCAACTGGACAACTGATTGCCTTTTCCTGTAGAATTTGAGAAGCATGGTCCATGCTTTTTTGACAATGGCAGCTCACATTTATTTCCACATTCATCAAAAATCTCTCCCTCTCTCTCTCTCTCTCTTTTTCTTTCTCTCTCAACCACTATATATATATATATATATATATATATATATATAACCGATTCAATGATAAACCTTGATTTCTATTTCATCAAGTTTTGGTGCAATATAAAGTGTCAATTTAGATCACTCTTATGCATAAAACACGAAAAATACCTAACGAAATACATGTTTTCTACAAAGCTATAGAAAATACATCTATGAGTTCATATTAAGCAAATACTGGGAAACGCGTTCTTTGGAGTCATTTAAGATGGTTTAAAAAGATATGACTGTTTAGGAGCTACTTTTTGTCTCTCTCATGCCATACCTACCACAGCAAGTTGAGCTATGAAAGTGACGATAGAGGTAGTCGCGTCACTTTAATTAAGAAATGGTATGGCATGCAACCCAGGAGGTCCCACTGGTTGGACCTAACTACTGGTTTGTCTTATACAAGGGCCGATGTGATCTCCACAATAGTCCAAGTCTCCCACTATAAGGAGACTCACCGTTTCATTGGTTCCTTCTGCTTTTTTTTTTTCAACATGAAAACATTTTCCACAGAATACCATACCAGTAGGGAATCCTAACGCATTTTCAATGGCGTGTTTGCTACGAGAAAAGCCTTCCAATAAAAGTGTTGGAAATTCAGTTCAAAATATTATTTGTAGATCCAATTAGCTCCCTACAATTATGGCATGTGGAGTCTAAATTTACATGTGAAACAAGCTATTTTTTCTTAGTGGAGATCCCTCCCAGATACATTTGTTTCTCAGATTGTTGACCCTAATTTCACTCGTAAAATAGTAAACCAAACCCGACAATTATAGTTGCGTTGAGAAAATGCTGGCCAAAACTTGACTGATATTTAAAATAGTTTAGAAAATGTATATTTTTCTTAAAAAATACATACAAAAAATTGACCTGTTCGCCCATTAAAATGGTATAGGAATTGGGTTTTCTTAACGTCGCGAGACAGTTTTATCCATATCCGGTGTGGGTGTCAGAGCATTGAGATAGTCATGTTCATATCCGGTGTGGAGCATTGAGAGGAACTTTCATACTTGCATTAGTATGAAAGGCTGGGGAATGATGCACCTCTGATGTATTGGTTATAGTGTCCATGATAAACGCTGGGTAGCCAAGTGGGAAACGAATAACTGATGAAAACATCCAAATAGTAAGCGTACATTTGCTTAAAAAATACATAAAAAATACTTGCGTTACTTCTTATATTAGATCTTTGTCATAAATCATAGCTCAAAGCGAATATTACACATGTTATTCAGGTTCATTTTAGGTCGACCTGGATAATAATATTTGGGTCATCATTATTATGGCTATGCATGGCCACTTGGATAGGGATGGCAGAGGACTGGGGCGGGTATTGGGGACCAGATCTCCACTCCTGTTCCATCTCAAAATTTTGCCCCTCCATCCTCCTCTCCGAATAGCTGTCCCCATCCCCATCTCCATCTCAAAATAACTTTATTCTTATTTGAAGATGAATAAGAAGAAATTAGGGTAAGGAATATATATGTATATATGTAAAGATTTTATAATATATAAGGGTATAGTAATAGTTTCATTAACGGGGATGAGGCTGGGCGGGGGCAAGAGTAAGTCCATCCCCGCCTTCTTCCCCTACGGGTTTTGATTTTCACCTGGTTCATTCCCCATTTTATGTCCTCCATCTCCTGTTCAAACGAAATGGATTCAGACCGATCTTCATTTTTTCCAGGTCCACTGCCATCCTTACGCTTGCTTGGGTTCCAGTTTGGTGGGCACATACCTCAGACAAGTAGCATCAACTTCCTTATTTAATAATCAAATTTGCACTAGAAAGAAGGCCTTTCCCTTAATGTTTTCCCTCGCGCGGTGGACATGTTTCACACGCTACTTTGTCAAGGAAGTAGTCATTGTTTCTTTGGAATTTCTGGCATGATGATTGGCTTAATATTATTATTTTTTAAAAGGCACGGTTAGGCAGACTCCTACCAGTTGGGATTTGAACCTGCAACGTTCCAACACAAGGTGACGTGCACTAGCTTGGGTTAGCTTGGGCCTAACTGTTCACACTACCATGCTGTGAATTTTCAAAAAGTATGTGGCAGAAGATGATCCAGGTCACTGTCATTCTTCTATCAGAAAAGAAGGTTACTGTCATTTATTTTTCTAAAAGATCAAATTGTTGCTCATGGCTCTGTTTTTTGTTTGGCTCATAAAGAGCTCCTTAGAACTCATGAAATGAACTTGGCAAGCCGAACGTGAGAAAACTGGTGTTTGGCTCATTCCCACTCATATAGGCTCGTTAGCCAGTAAAAAATATATTTTACATATAGTTGTTGGACTGTTTGACTTGCAAAGCCACAGCTCCAAAACAATGTGTTTTTCTTGAACGAGCCAATATGAACTTGGCTCACTAGGTTTAGGGTCAAAATTCTACTATTTTCAATTCGGAAGAAAGAAGAACAAAATAAACTCAATTAGCTTGGGCTTGCCATGAGCTCGAGCTTGGCTCAGATGGAGTCATCATAGGATTCCAAAATAAAACTTTGTCGTTTAGCATCTTGGACTAACCATCCCTTAGAAGGTGTTGTTAAAAGATCATCAATTCCTAATGAAATGGATGTAGCGGTGGCTTGATGAAAACCCCCAGAGTTTTTACTTGATCAAGAATGTGTGATGTATTGGCTATTCCGAAATGATCTATTAATCTGCTAATAAGTTGTTTCATGGCAGTTTCATCTATCACTTTATTGTGAAAGACCAAATCAGCTCATTCTAAGGTAAGTATTTTCATAAAATGATGAGTAGGATTCGACAATGAGTTTGAGTCAGTCAATATAAGATGAGCCGAGCTTGAACAGTTCAGTTCATTTGAATCGTATACCAACCCTAATTTTTTTCTAAGCTATATCTTAACACCAGTATGGTTCTTTTAAATACATGGCAAATACCAAATTTTAGTCATAGATGACCATTTTTTTTTCTTTCCTTTTAAATTTCACATTCTAACAGTGGTAGAAAAGAAGACAAACTGGGGAAGAGAATAAAACACTGAGGGGGGATCAGGTGCAATGTGATTGCACACATTTAGGGGGGATTTGCATGTCACGACCTCAGTCTACGTGATTGTAAATGAATTGAACATTTCTGCTGAAAGGGGGGTCTATCGTTGATTTTGAGGCACCTTGGCCCCATTTGTATTGGCAGGGTGAGCCTCGCAAAAACACATCAAAAGTTGTGTTTTTATGGAAACTCCAACTTTCTACTGCACGCAAATGCGGCCTTAATGTGAAGCTGTACCTGATCGCCCTCAATCTTTAGGACAGCCTAAGGATGGCTGTGGACGGGGAAAAAGTGGGCCCCCGCCCGCCTCACCCGGTATGGATGGGGGATGAAGGGCATGAAATGGGGATGAAGGTTAAATTACATCCCCGTGTGAGAATGGAGGCGGGAATGGACTTATGCTTTCCCCCGCCCCGACCCATCTCCATCCTGATCCTTGCCTTGCCCGGCCCCATCCCCAATCCTTCTAAGGGATGACAATAGACTTAGGGGAAATGGGGCCCCACCCTACCCCGCCTCGCCCTCATTTGAACCGGGGATGAAGGACATGAAACGGTGATGGAGGCAGGGGTGGAGGTTAAAATCCATACCTGGGGATGGAGGTTCGGATTTTAAGACGGGACACGGTGATGGAGGCAGTTTTGTAAAGTTCTTATTTTACCCTTACTAAAACACATGACTGCCCAACCCCAGCTTTGTCTGTCCTACAAAAAAAAATTAGGACTGACCTTTTAAACATATATAAAATAAGATAGTGGCAAAAAGAAAAAGGATGAAGGGTATTTTTGTTATTGTATAGCATTTAACTCTGGTAAAGCTGTGCTAAGGGGACGATAGCTCACAGAAACTGGGTCTGCATCAAAAAATTCAGAAAATAGAGTCTTTGTGTGTGGATTATAAGTAAAAAGTAAACCTCTAAATGAAAATTTCATTTAAGAATTACTTGGGAATGGAATGAGATAGCTCGATGGTCAGGCCGCGCTACCCTAACCCAGCAGCCTCGAGTTCGAAACCCACGAGTTCATTTAATGGTTGATCAATCGAGCAAACTCGATTAAGTTGGCCACTTGATTCCATCTCCAAACGACTAGGTTTCGGGGCAGGTAGTGGTTTGGATGGGATACAAAAAAGATCCATAAAGATGGGCCTAAGCTGCTGGGGTCGAATGAGATAGCTAGATGGTTAGGTCTAGGGTTGTCAACCGGTCGGGTTTGGTTCGGACCCAGGTAAAACCAGATTTTTGGGTATGATATCGGGTTTAGACCCGAGTCCAGACACGATAAAAACTACATGAACCAGACCTGGATCATACCTGATAAAATATTTTTTTTATCATTTTCACATTGAAAAATTGTGGGTCTTAATTGGAAATCGGGTCATGTTTGGGTTTGGAATAAAATTTCACAAATTATACCAGAGTTCATGTATTAAACCGACCTTCGGGTCCGGACCCAAATCTTAATCAGGTTTTCTTATTTATCACCATACCGGGACCTATAGGGTTTGGTCTGGGTAAACCAGGCCCGTTGACACCCTAGTTAGGTCACACTATCATATCTTAAGGGCCTTGGGTTCGAACCTCAGAGTGGTTTATCCCCCAGTTTTTTGTTTCTAAAAAAAGGAAAAGAAAAGAAAAGAGAGGAGTTTAAGCCAAGGACAGGCAGACTCCACCCACCATAGTGTTGAAAGCTAAGAAACAAAAATTGAAAACCCTAGAACTCACATGATTTGACTTAGCAATCCCAAATTTGCATAATGTAATCCTTAATGCAAAGTCTTCAAGATATGACTTGGCTAGCAAATGGAAAATTTTAAACACAAAAGAAGTGTCTTTTTTATTTAAGTAAATAAGAGTCATCATCATCATCAATGAGTTTTTCTTGAAATTTCTTTTCTTCTTTTATTAGGAAAAACCACTCTAGGCACAGAGACCGAGCTGCGCTGGCTCAGCCTGCCGTACTTACGGTCTCTGTCTATGTCAGCATAAAACTCCGACGGCTTATCCCTCTACCTCAGGGAGTCGCCAAGCTTTGGCTTATGCAGGGGGTGTGACACCCATGGGATTTGAACCCGTTGGTCAAAACTCCAGTTTCTAACGAACAGAACAACCCATATATGGATCAAACCTACAGGATCAGATCCACCCCCAAAAATATGAAAAGACAGTATTTCTCACTAGATAGCATGATCAATTGACAGTACAAATTAAACATACATCCTAATGAAGAATCTCCATGAAAATCCTCAAATCATCCTAATCTACAAAATTCAGTGAAAGCCCAAATTTTATCCCAGGTTTGGGCAATTTACTAGAAGTGGATCCCATCCCACTCATCAAGCTAAAGAAATATGAGGCAATGGTCAGAGTTGTAACCAACCTCAGTCCTCTCCAGCTATATCCCAATGCACCCTCAGAAAATTCTCCAAAAGCATAAGCACTAAAAGGCACTTACCTAAATCCACCAAGTATGAAAGTGATGAGTGATTAATGGTGGGTAGGGCAAAGACCTGCCTGCCATTTGGAGTTTGAAAATTCAAGGTTGTTGTCATGGACCCAAATTTTATATCAACAAATAAAAGAAGTAAACATCACAAGATTGAAAAGATGACAATTGTGGTTTGACAATACAAAACATACTCATTATTGAGACAACACCCACCACTTCTAGAAAACAAAAACAAAAACAATCACAGCTTGGTCTCTTCCATGACACTAAAAAATGAATGGGTGTCCTCTTGCAGTACTGCCTAAATGTCCTGTTGTGTCCTTATCACTTAGGACGCGTTTGCTTCATCCTTAAGTCACGAAAATGGATTATGCATGGAACGCCTTTCTTGCAGTTTTTTTTTTACAGAGAAAGTTGGGGTTAGGCAGAACCCTACCAGTTATACAACTATACCATTGGGATTCGAACTTGCAACGTCCCAACACAAGGTGACGTGCACTAAACGCCTTTCTTGCAGTTGTGCATAACAAATGCACCCTTGTAAACTTTCCATGGGAAAAACTTCTATATATTCATATAAGAAGGAAACATTTTCCTCATAATACGCCAATAGAAGCACTAACCCTTGTATCTTCTAGGCATCTAAGTCAATATTGTAATTGAGAGTGTGTGACGTGAAGAAACAGATTCAAGGTAAGGTAAAATTTTGCTTTCTTTCAGAAAAAAGAAAAGGCCAATCATTATAAAATATCACTATCATTTGTGCAGTTTCACAACCGCAATTGCTAACATATTTCATCATATTTAACCTGTCAACAGCAGATTGGACATATAGCCAAACACATACTTCACAAGCAATGCATTTATCAATGTCAAATTGGATTGGTCTACTAAAGCACTCTTATGTGATCGACTTGCCCATATCTGGGGCTTCCCTAATTGCCCTTCTCCCTCGTAGAGGAAATAAAGTAGTTTGATAGTATACTATTAGTATTTGCTTATTTAAACTCCTAACAACGTATGTATTCTGCTATCTTTTTCAATTAGACAATTCATTAATTTATTTAGAAGGTTTTAACTATAAGGATGTGGTCATAAGGTAACAGTTGGGAAGGGACACCCTCAATGCTTACATGCCTCCTAGAATTTAACTATAAATTCAAGGGTTGCAATCCTTGAGTCGAAGGGACATTTTTCTTTTAAGCACACCCCAATTCAGCCCCCTTTCAAGATTATAAGAAAAGCCCTAAAGGCCAGTTTTATGAATGATGAAAAACATACAATTAAGATATCTGAAAATAGAAAATCTTACTAAAGGTTAGAGGTTGTTATTCAAAGCGAGTACCTTTAACAATTTATTGTGTAAGTGTGTAAGCTCTTCAATTTGGGTTCACCCTCCATACGCAAATCTAATAGTGCTATCATAGAGCAAATCGACCAACCCTATCAGTGCTCGAATCAGCCCGGGTGCGAGCATATTAACTTGAAAATCAGCCCTACAAACACATTACCCGTGTTTGATCGGCATCAAAGTTCTAGCGCACACAACATGATCTGCACAAAGAAAACAAAATTTTGGATTAGTGAAAGAGGTTGGTCAAAATTTTTGTTTTTCTTTGGAAAAACAGTGAACGAAAAACACTACAAGAAAAACGTTAATTAGCGACAGAAATTTGTGACAAATTATTTTCGTCGTAAATTTGTGACAGATTATCTAGAGAAAACTAGTCGTTTCTAAAATTGAAATTAGTTGCAGAATTAGCGATGAAAAAATTCTGTCTCAAAATACGTCGCTAATTAGCAACAGAAACATTCTGTCTCAAACTCCGTTGCAACTTCATGATAGATAAGCGACATAATTTTTTTGTCGCTACTCTGTCGCTAATTTACGGTGACGTTTGAGACAGAATATTTCTGTCGCTACTTTTCGATATAAAACAGCCAACTAGGGCACAAAATTCTCCCCCTACGAGTGACGCCCAAACCCTCTCCCTTTCGTCGCCTTTCCCGACCTGCTACCGCTGATGAGCATAGCTGCCGGCGACAGCATCACCACTCTCTCTCCTCCTCTCCGGCTCCCATTTTCCCTGCGGCCACCAACGACCAGAGCCACTGACAACCGCGTTGGTGACCTCTTTGTCACCGTCGCCCCCTTTTGCCATGTCGTAGCCGTCGGTGACCTTCGACCATCGTCGACAGTCCCTCGCACCTCCTCTCACTTGCTCACCATGATTCAGCAAGCCTCTCTCGATCGACGACCTCTTTTTCCTGGCGACCTGATCGTCACGACCCCACTGACCTTCTTCCCTCCTTCTTTCCTCTCTGCTACCATCACCGACTAGCGCGATCAGCGAAAGCAACCACCGACCTCTTGTTCCTTTTTCCTTGTATCCTCTAGCCAACCGGAGTCGTTCTCACCGCTTTTGTTGGAACAACCCTCGACAGAACCTCGAAGCTAGTGGTTCCCAGGTAAAACCCCGTTTTGTCTTCTTTCTTTGTTTCTCCTTTCTCTTTCCGAAAGACAATAGGGTTGCCTTCTGCATCACCTTGTCGGCTTGGTAGGGGCTGACCCCTACTATTTTTCTCGTCCTGTGAGGGTTGTCTTCTTCCTGCATCGAGATTGTCAAGCAGGAGCAGACCCTTGCCTCTCCTTTGCATCGTGTCAGCAGGGGTTTTCTCCTATCGCATGGTTCTCGGCAAGCTCCCTGCCTCTACAACATCGTGTTAGGCAGGGGTTATGCTCCTGCCTCTATTGCTCTGGCAGGCCTCTGCTACCCTCCGACTCCGTCGCAACTTCGCGATGGATAAGCGACAAAAATTTTTTTGTCGCTAATTTATGACGGCGTTTGAGATGGAATGTTTATGTCACTTCTTCCTTCGGCGATTTCACCCACGAGATTGGTCAACTGGGTTCGAAACCGAGCTAGAGCTAATGGCGCCCCTAAACTTAGTGGTGTTCATCTCTTTAGCGCGAGAAAGGATTTGGGTATCAGGAATTTGTTGTCGTTGGTGAAGGAATTGGCCGGCCCTCGAGGGAATGTGTGGGTGGTGGGGGCTCAGAACGCAGGGAAGTCTACTCTGATCAATGCTTTTGCAAAGAGAGAAGGTGCAAAGATAACAAGACTAACAGAGGCTGCAGTTCCTGGAACCACACTTGGGAGATCTTGCCGTCGAATGCGAAAATGTACGATACGCCTGGTCTGCTGCATCCATATCTGATAAGCATGAGGCTGAACAGGGAGGAGCAGAAGATGGTGGAGATTAGGAAGGAGTTGCAGCCCCGGACTTACAGAATGAAGGTTAGTAGGTTGCTTCCTTGCATTTCACATTCTGTTTCATCTAGTCATTTGTTCATGGAGAATGCAATTATGTTCGTATGATTTTGCAAATGTTTACTGACTAAATCAATTCACTGCAATCGATTTTTTGAGACCTGACTTGAAGCTGCAAATTAGCCCCCAGCTTCAATCTGACCAATTCTGAGTTTCACCACTTAATCGTGGTTCTTTACAACTGAGAGTTAGATCAGTCTTTGGTTGACTCACATGATCACTTCAAGTCGACATTTTCTGGATCCTTCAGTGTACACAAGTAGCTTACAGATTCTGCCTGGTCGTTCCAATCCAAGTCAGGACAGCTAACATTCTTCACTTATTTGATTGACTTCAAAAACACCAAATTGACACTTGAATCTAATTAACTGCGTCTGCATGGCTTAGTTGAGACTAGTTGAATTGTGAATATTTAGGCTTAGATTCACCTCTAGTTGCATTGGCGGAATAGTGACAGCACATGCAAGTGACCTTATGTGAGTAGGCTGAGGACATGAACTTGCAGGTTTTATCCAAGTTTGCTATGGTTCTGCTAGTGGTCACATGTTGAGGTTGGTTGAGCTGCACAAGTCATGGGAGTCCTGTTAGAGGCCTGCAAGTGCCCTTTTTGGCAAGTTCATAACCACCACGCATCAGGCCAAGTGTTTGTTTGATCCAGCCTCTCCCTTTGTCCTTAGGTGCAGATTATGTTAGGACTTTTCATGGTTTATCTCCTTAGACATGAATTTCGTTGAGTTGGGTTTTGTATTGGAACTTATTTGATTTACTAACGCGATTTTGCTAATTGCAGACAGGACAATCTGTGCATAAGCAAGGCTAGACTTGATCCAGTCCTCAGTAGAAACCATGTAACAGTTTGGGCATCACCAAGCGCCTCCCTTCACTTGGGGAAGGTAGAAAATGCCGAGTAGATATGGAGAAAGCATGCTGGTGTTCGTCTTCTCTCTCTCTCTCTCTCTCTCTCTCTCTCTCTCTCTCTCTCTCTCTCTCTCTCACACACACACACACACACACACAGAGATTTGAAACAATTAGTCACGCACCAAAGGTCATACTCTCAGTTGGCTGCTGAGTCGGTTTGCTTTGCTTTCTATATGGTTCTCATTCTCATGTTTTAAGTTTTGATCACGTTCAAAATTTTGATGCTCAAGCTTCTTCAGGATCCCATAATACAGGAAGCATTTCCTACCAAGATTAATTCAGGATGTTTCTTTGCAAAGTTTGCCTGATTGGTGTGGGAGTCGGAGTCTGAGATTCATGATTCAGTGTTTGGTTTTGAGCAAGTTGCTTTGTTTTTTGCCTCTTCCTATTCATGTGGTTGTCTCTAATATGCAGCCTCCCACCGGAGAACTTGGTGAATGGAAGCAAAGGGATATCCAGGTCTCTGGAATCAGCTGGGAAGTTCACAGTGTTGACATAGCAATTGCAGGGCTTGGATGGTATTCACTTGGACTAAAAGGGGATGCAACCATTGCACTATGGACTTATGATGGCGTGGAGATCATCGTTCGAGAACCATTGGTTCCTGATAGAGCACCATTTCTCGAACGGTCAGAATTTTTATTGCCCAAGGCAATATCTGATGTCATTGGAAACCAAACCAAACTCGAGGCAAGGAACAAGAAGCTCAGCAAAGATAGAGAAGCACAGTCAGTCCCTTGTTGAGGCAAACCTTAACTGAAACCTAAAATAATTAACCACTCGTTGCATCTGCAGTTTATGTGCATATATATTGATGTGCCATTGCCTTCATCAATTGATGTGTGGTATATGAAAAGCAAAGGTCGAGAAATTCTTTCTTCACTAGTTTGATTAAGCTTCCTCTAGACTCTCTGAGTGATGTTTTAGCAGAAGCCAGTACAAAATTTCCCCAAGTCTGAAAACCAAGCATCACTAAATTTGATGGCACAGTTTTCCCAATAGCTTTTGTTGTGTTTGTCTGCCTATAAATCCAGATGAATGGGATAAGCTAGGATGGTGCGTAGTGCACCAGAACACAATCATTCCTAGCTTATCTCATGTATCTGAATAAATCGCTGCATCTATATACTTGTGGTCTTGAGAGAGAACCTTCTCCAAGATCACAACACTGCTAAAAACCACAGATCATAACCAGATTTGCACCAGAATAACTGTCAGCATAGTGATCATTAATAATGGCTTTATTGTGCACTATAAGAAGTTTGCATTAGCGTCAAAATGCAGTGTTCAAGCATTTAATCAGTCCAAGCCAGTATTCCGAATTGGCAATGGATTGAATGTGTAGTGCTTTTCTGATCTAAACTTACAGACCAAAATGCAGAACAGTGTCGACATTATGATGCATCCTTTCAGCAACATATCATAATATGCTGTGATTCTCCCACTTCTTTCAATGGCCCTAGCTGCTGTTCAGGTACAGAGAAACTATCTTGAGACATAACTGAACTTTGATAAGAAACAATTCACTTGGACGGACAAACTCTGCATAATCACCTAAAATCCCAACAGGAAGACCATTAGAATAAAAGGAATAAATGCTTTCAAGTGAACAGTTATTCAGCAGGAAACACAAAATGAAACATACATCTGAGCAGCCCCTTGCATTTCAGCTGATGTTCGTTTGGACTTGTGCTTGGACTTCTTTTCTCTCTTTTTACTCCTGTAGAACAGAAAACACAATGCAGATACAAGGAAATTATACATTTATCATCTGAAATGCCTATTCAAAGAATGAGATTGGACTGCCAAGATTTGAGTTCCCAAAACAATCAATGGCCTGTTGGCCCTACCACAGTGTATGGAAGTACAGTTCATGCAGGGGACTCAGATCTGGTGATTTGCAAGTCCAAGCACAAATGAGTTGTGGGATGCATAAGGCAAATGCTAGAAGCGATGTAAATCAAACCTTTACATGAATTACGATGAGTATCAGAATTTTTAAGCAAGAGTTTGAAAATTACTCGTCTTGCAAACTGGGATTCCAACAGCATTTCAATTTCCTATCAATACGTCTCATATCCTTTGCTGCAGGGATTTTTGCTTCTTTCACCTGCACAACAGTCGTACTAGTTTCAGCTCGCATCTTGATTGACAGACTGATACTGGAAGTGATGAAACCATGAAATAAATGGACGAGTAAATGAACCTCATGCAAAGAGAAGAAACTGAACGGTAACAAATTCCCATAATGTTTGAAGGAGGCAAGGGCACTTGGTTTAGAATCAAAGGATATGCATTACCAGTGATTCAATGGCACTAAGAGACTCTTCCAGCTCGTAACTAGCATGTTCATGTTGTCTAGAGCAAATGCTGTGCAAGTATCTGCAAAAGCTTGGCCACAAGACAGCAAACAATATAAGCTTTTCATCCGTCTAATCAGGACAGATCATAAGTTGCAAGATCATTAAATGACAAGATTATAACCTTTCGAAATCCAGAACCTTGAGCACCTCATTTGATCTATGCAAAGCAGCTAGTGCCAACTATAGAAAAAGAAAATAATTACATATTTGATGAACAGCAAACTAGCCATCTAATACTAGTTTTACAATGCATGTTGCTAAAAGAGAGACGCACCTGCCCAGGTGGGAATAGAAGGGGTGCATCTGTCAGCATTGTTTTGTCGATTTCCAACCTTGCAGCATCCCTCAGATCCTATGAATGATAGAGGAAAATATTCAACACACGCTTAGCACCATATTTAGCAAAAATGTAGTATAAGTTAACAGCGCGCACACACACATGCATACATGGATGTGCTTGTGAATGGATACACGGTCACCAATATTAATACTGGTCTTGGATATCCTAAAATCCATTATTTTCCCAGGGAAAATTTTGAAAAAATATTCACAATTGTTTTAGGTGTAGAAATTTTGAAAGCCCAAAGAACTATATTTATCCATATTTTTCACTAATACTAAAAATAAGTTAGAATTGTCAAAAGATCCCCACAAAATTAAAAAGTTACACTACTTAATTTAAAAAAAAAAGTCAAGAAAAGCAGAACAGCAGGAAAATCTGGAAATATCCTCAATATTTATGGAAACTTAACATCTACCACTTTCAGAAGACATTCAATTTTCGCGGAGAGAGAGAGAGAGGATGGAAGAGGATAAGTTGCAATACATTTTTTTTAATGAAAAGAAATGTTATGGATCAATGGTTTTATGCACCCATATTACAACAGTAATAACAAAAAGGACAAAAATGCCCTTTTACATTATACGGTCATCAAAAAGATAAAAAATACACAAAATAGCTTATGAATATCAATAATTACTTGGTCAAAAAAATCCAGTAATGACAAATAAAAAAATCCAGTAATGACAAATAATTTCTTAGACAACTTATTGAAAGATATAGAGAGAGGAACAAAGATTTGCATATGGTTTTTATTGATTTAGAGAAGGCATACGATAGAGTACCTAGGGACGTTCTCTGGTGGACAATGATGAAGATAGGTGTTTCTCTCAAGTACATTAGTATAATTAAAGATATGTATGAAGGAGTAGTAACCAATGTCCGCACTTGTGGAGGGGTGACAACCAATTTCCCGATAACGGTTGGGTTACATCAAGGATCTGCTTTAAGCCCTTTCCTATTTGCAATAGTGATGGATGAGCTTACGAGATCAATTCAAGAAAATGTACCGTGGTGTATGTTGTTTGCTGATGATATTGTTTTGATTGATGAGTCTAGAGCTGGGGTTAATGCTAAGTTAGAATTATGGAGACAGACATTGGAAGCTAGAGGTTTTAGGTTGAGTAAGAGTAAGACTGAATATATGGAATGTCGGTTTAGTAAGCAACGAAGTAGTGATGGGAGTGTAGTGAAGCTTGGTGAGCAAGATATACCGGTGAATGATTATTTCAAATATTTGGGATCCATCATTCAAAAGTATGGAGAAATTGATGGAGATGTAAATCATAGGATAAAGGTTGGGTGGATGAAATGGAAAAGTGCTACTGGAGTGCTGTGCGATCGTAGAATGCCATTGCGGTTGAAGGAAAAGTTTTATAGGACGACTATTAGACCCGCTTTACTATATGGTACGGAATGTTGGGATGCCAAGAGACATCATATTCAAAAAATGAGTGTAGCTGAGATGCAGATGCTTAGATGGATGTGTGGAAATACAATAAAAGATAAGATTCGGAACGAAGAGATACGTAAGAAGGTAGGTGTTGCACCCATTGAAAATAAGATGCGAGAGAATCGTTTACGGTGGTTTGGACATATTCGGCGAAGGCCTAATGATGCTCCAGTTAGAAGGTTGGAGAAATGGGAAAATATATTAGTTAAAAGAGGTCGGGGTAGGCCTAGGAAGACTTGGATGGAGATGATAGGAAAGGATATGAATGCTTTGAACCTCACCGAGGACATGGCGTTGGATAGAAATGATTGGAGGAAAAGGATTCATGTGGAAGACCCAAAATGAATTTCTTTTTTGGTTCATATCGCTGACCCCAATTGTTTTGGGATGAAGGCGTAGTTGTTGTTGTTGTTTGTTGTTGACAAATAAAGAATGAAAATCCACCCTAATACCCAAAAGACCTGGACACCTAAACAATAAACATAGTATCATCACATGCATTTGGTTCTCACAAGTGGGTTTGGACCCACCAGTATAAATGGGCCCATATATTTAACACTCCCTTTCGAACTCATAGTTGTATCACTTAGGGCACGTTTGGAAGTGAGAATTGGGAAAGATGTAGGAAAAGTGATACAAATTGAAAAATCCGTATGGTTTTTCCGACCCTTCCAAACAAGAGATTTTTTCGCTGAAAGAGTTTTTCTAAAAAGTATACTTTTTTATAGGAAACATTCTTCCATGGGAGGTTGGCGGAATGTTTTCTACCAAGAGAAAATGGTGATTTACACTCCCCACCACCCACCATCTAACCTATCTCACCACCACCACCGCTACACACCCTCGAAAAACCACCCTCCCCGCAATCATGATTTTTCATCATCCATCTCACCACCACTACTACTACCCACCATCACCCACCACCCGAAAAATTGCACCGGAGAAGTTCCACCACCCACCTCCCGAAAAACTGCCCTCCCCACCATCTATCACCACCCACCTCCTGAAAAACCGCCTTCCCCACCATCCATCACCACCCACCATCACCTACCTCCCGGAAAACGGCGCCGAAGAAGCTCCACCACTACTCCAGGATGATTTCCCACCATCACCCACTAAGCTCCATCACCCCCCCCCCCCTCCTTTTTTTAGGATTTTTCATTTTATTTTTCTCATGCTACCCAAACAAGTGAAAAATTTTCATTTTAGAAAAATGATCATATCAAAACTTATTGATTTTCATATGGTTTTTATTGATTGAGAGACATAGAGAGAGGAACAAAGATTTGCATATGGTTTTTATTGATTGAGAGATATAGAGAGAGGAACAAAGATTTTTGCATATGGTTTTTATTGATTTGGAGAAGGCATACGATAGAGTACCTAGGGACGTTCTCTGGTGGATAATGATGAAGAAAGGTATTTCTCTCAAGTACATTAGTATAATTAAAGATATGTATGAAGGAGTAGTAACCAATGTCCGCACTTGTGGAGGGTGACAACCAATTTTCCTATAATGGTTGGGTTACGTCAAGGATCTGCTTTAAGCCCTTTCCTATTTGCTATAGTGATGGATGAGCTTACGAGATCAATTCAAGAAAATGTGTTGTGGTGTATGTTGTTTGCTGATGATATTGTTTTGATTGATGAATCTAGAGCTGGGGTTAATGCTAAGTTAGAATTATGGAGACAAACATTGGAAGCAAGAGGTTTTAAGTTGAGTAAGAGTAAGACAAAATATATGGAATGTCGGTTTAGTAAGCAACGAAGTAGTGATGGGAGTGTAGTGAAGCTTGGTGAGCAAGAAATACCGGTGGATGATTGTTTCAAATATTTGGGATCTATCATTCAAAAGTATGGAGAAATTGATGGACATGTAAATCATAAGATAAAGGTTGGGTGAATGAAATGGAAAAGTGCAACTGGAGTGTTGTGTGATCGTAGAATGCCATTGCGGTTGAAGGGAAAGTTTTATAGGACGACTATTAGGCCCGCTTTACTATATGGTACGGAATGTTGGGCTGCCAAGAGACATCATATTCAAAAAATGAGTGTAGTTGAGATGCGTATGCTTAGATGGATGTGTGGAAATACAATAAAAGATAAGATTCGGAACGAGATACGTAAGAAGGTAGGCGTTGCACCCATTGAAAATAAGATGAGAGAGAATCGTTTACGGTGGTTTGGACATATTCGGCGAAGGCCTAATGATGCTCCAGTTAGAAGGATGGAGAAATGGGAAAATATATTAGTTAAACGAGTTCGGGGTAGGCCTAGGAAGACTTGGATGGAGATGATAGGAAAGGATATGAATGCTTTGAACCTCACCAAGGACATGACATTGGATAGAAATGATTAGAGAAGGATTCATGTGGAAGACCCAGAATGTTTTTCTTTTTTGGTTCATATCGCCGACCCCAATTGTTTTGGGATGAAGGCGTAGTTGTTGTTGTTGTTGTTGATCATATCAAAACTTTTCATAGGCAATTTTTTTTTCCTATGAGAGTTTTTTTTGCTTCCAAACATGCCCTGAGAATTTATCAAGAAACCAAATCTTGGATATGGAAGGGACTTGGTGAAAATGTCAGCAAGCTCGAACTTAGAAGAAACATATGATAACAAAATGACTCCTCCAAGATATTCTTCACTCATATAATGACAATCAACTTCAATATGTCTTATTCATTCATGCACTATGTCACATGGGTGCGGGTACGAGTGCGACACAGATGCGGAGCAATTTAAAAAATTTTGGACACGGGGACACGGCTATATATATATATAATAAGATTGTAAATTTTAAAGCAAAAATAAAAAAATAATTCTATTGAAGTAACAACACAAACTTATCAAAATATAACACATAAAGAAGCTTGTGAGTGTGATACCGTCTTGGATCCGGCTCGGGTCCGGATCCGAACCGACCCGAGTCCAAATTAATTTTAATAAATGGACAAAAATAGACTTTGTCAAAGTTGACCGAGTCCAAAATGTAGACGGGATATGCCCCAGTGCGTTGACTGAGTCTGACACTTAGTTGACCGTGTTCGAAGCCGCACCTGTGTCGGGGCATGTTGACGCGGGTGCGTCGACCTTTTAGCCGAGTTCGCGTGACTTAGTTCATGAAATGTTTGACTGATAGCAATATTGATCATTTTTTATTGGAATAAAAAAGTTATTATGGTAGAGTAAGAAACACTCTCTTAACCATACTAATTCAATAGTTGCAGTGGTCATAGCCCTATATTCAGCTTCTGGTGATGAAAGTGATACTTTATGTTTTTGTATTGCCATGAGATAGGAGAATCTCTTAAAAATACACAGAAGCCAGTTGTTGAGTCTTTGTCTGCAGTATTTCATCATCAATTTGGATCAATAGGCATATAAATCTAGAGGATGAATAGAGTGCAAGAGTCCTTTAGCAATAGAATTTAGACAAGAACTGCAATCATGTGAACAATAGCTGAGGCATGTTGAAACTGACTAACAATATGAGCAGCATGAGTGATATCTGGTCTTGTAATAGTTGCACCAGTCAACTGATGATACTGTGTAGGGTTTTCCAATAAAGCTTTATCTGAACTATTCATTTTTGTATTTAGATCATAATCACCTTTATTGTTCAAGGTAATTTCTCAGAGATATTTTCAAAAAGTGATTTTCTCAAAAAAATCTCGGAAGCTCTAAAAATTGAAAAAATATGAAATAATAATAAGAAAGATAGGAAAACAATAGGTTTTCTATTATTTTTCTTGCAAAAATATAAAGAAACAAGTTTAAAAAGTTTTTAAAATACAATAGAAACCAAAAAATAGAAAAGATGAACTTAAAATATATAAAAATAAGAAATTAAAAACACACACACAAACATATCGTGATAATATCGCGATATTTTGCCAATATTATCAGCTTAGCTGAAAATTTAGATAACAGTGCGATATTTTCAAAATATCGGCGACAATGATTTAGATCATAGTTATAAAAAGTGTAACGTATCATAAGATATGTTACAATATGGGTCTTAAACAGTCTAGATCTGACATAATATCCCCTAAAACTAGTTTGAAGGGTGTATCTATCCTGTACAGTATGTATGCCCATGCAATTTAGAGCATCACATAAATGGGACAAGGCTTGATGACAACTGTGGTGATGATGATGCATGATTACCTTAATCTTCTGCTGACCATTCTTTGCTTGGCAGAATTCCTTATAAACAATGAAAAACAAAGATAAGCATCAAAGCTAAAGTCATACATATCAAAAATCAAATAAGTACAAAGAATTAAAAAAACTAACAATATATGATCATTAAAAAAAGTTCTAGACTCTTTAAGACTCTGAGGTGGGTACAAATATGTTAACTAGGCACTTGAAAAAGCAAAAAAGAGCCCCCATATGCACCATAGATTGATTAAAAACATTCAAGGAAAAACATTCTATGATAGTTTCAAAGGAATTTTAATAAACAAAGTTCCAAGAAGACATAAAAGATCTTATAACGTATAGATACTGAATCACATCTGTGTGAGGTGGAATGAGATAGCAGGATGGTAAGTTGCACTATCACAATCGAGTGATCTTGTTGAATCACTCTGGGGCTATCCCCAAGCTTGCCTTTTAAAAAAAAAGAACACATTGATAACATGTATCTAGGACATAATATGCAACAATAAAACACTCAATTAGTTGAGGAATACAAGTGGAATTTGGTCTGTTTACATATGACAACAGTGCATGACAAGTTTTAAACAACAAACCAAATTAATGACCATATGAAATATGTAAGATCATGTATAAGGTTCATAATTGATTGCCTAAAAAGGTGATGCTTAACACGGACATGGAGGACAAATACATGTAAATATCCTCTTTTTATTTAGTTTCCATCTCAAATATGTACTTAGCTTGTATAGACGGAAAAAGATAATATTGTGGAATCTTTGAACCTATCTCACATGGACACACCATACAATACAACTTATCTGCGTTGACAGGACAACACAAACACCGTGATACTTCAACATGCTTAAGCATGTGTTGGGCACAATCAACTCAATTTGGATGGTTTTATTCGTCTATAATCTTAATTGTTCATTTTGTAGTTCATTTCTATTCTTTTGTAATTCTGTGGTCAGCATCAAGTTTGCATTTCTTAATGATCTTGATATTTGTTTTGATAGTTGATATCAGTAATTAAAAATTGCTTTTCATGCAAATACATATTATATACAAACATACACACGCATATATATATATATATATATATATATATATATATATATATATATATATATATATATATATATATATATATATATAGTGTGTGTGTGTGTGTGTGTTTGTGTGTGCATAACACAGACATAATATATGTTCTTTTATTCAGTTTAATTTTGCATTTTATGTATGGAAAATGTTTTCATAAATTGGAGTATATCATGTTCAAGATACACTAGTATTTTCTGAAACTAGTAGGATAATGTTAACCACCATGACCAATGCCACCCTACACAAAAAAGATGCAGGCCATTGGACTAAGTTTCATTTGGTCAAACCAAGCATAGAGTTGACATATCTACCGGTGCCAAGGGTACCCACAAAAAGAGAGAATATGTCCTCATCAGTTTCCTCTGCATGAAGGATGAATATTGGTAGAGCAAGTGATGCTCTTAAAAAAAGGTACCAAACCCACCAGTATCCATCATCACCATTACTAGAAATCATTGCATAGGGTAGCATATACTCTCTCTCTCTCTCTCTCTCTCTCTCTCTCTCTCTCTCTCTCTCTCTCTCTCTCCCTCTCTCTCTGTGTGTGTGTGTGTGTATATATATATCAATGTTGCGAAAAGCATTGACACATAGCAAAGCGCTCACCAGAATATGAAGCGAGGCATAAGCCTCAAGGCGTAAAGCGTAAGCCTCAAAAATACATTTTTAAAAATTTAAAAATATCTAAAAATATAAATAAATAAATAAAATGCTTTATTGACAAAGCAACAACCAATAAAAAATAAAAAATCTCAAATAAATACCGAAAATATCAGTTTTTTACTTTCCATGATATAACCGTCTAAGTACATGTACACACACAGTCATGCATATTTGCAAATAATAACACAAACTGAAAGTAACAATAAACAATTTGAAATATACGAAAGAAGATGAAGAAGAAAAAGAAGAAGAAGAAGAAAAGGAAGGAGGGAAGAAGAAGAAGAAAGAAGAGAATAAAAGAAGAAGAAAGAAGAGAATAAAAGGAGAGAAACAGGTACGTACCTGGTGGTGGTGGGGGGAGTGTCCTAACCCATCGGGGGTCTCCCCCATTCTTTTTTTTTCTTTTACTATCATATTTAGGTCAAATGAGAGCTTTGACCTCCATTTGACCCAAGTAGGCTGAGGTGTGCGCCTCAGCCTAAGGCGTGCCTTGCTTCAAAAAGCGTGCTTCAAGGCCTATGAGGCACACACCTCAGGCCTTTTGCACTATGCACGTGCGCCTCAAGGCGAGACACACTTTTTACAACACTGATATATATATATATATATATATATATATATATATATATATATATATATATATATATATAAAACCACAATTAACTATATGTGCAATCTAGTTGGGAAATCATAGAAGTTGAATCAGCTTAATGTGACCTCATAGATGGTTTGTTTGTTAGGAATCACACATTGAATCATGCGTTTTCGATGTAAAAACCAGGTTTTGTTGAGTCATGAAAATTGGTATACTGTAGGCTGTTGATTTTTTAAGCCCTTGAAAATCCTGCTTACATGTTGCAAACACATGACTCGAAGCATCTCATACTAAACAAACCACGTAGATCACATCTATAGGGTTTGATCTACTTAAAAAATATAAAATATTAAATATTAAAAAACATTTTTGCTACTAGATTGCACATACAATCAGCCACAGAAAAAAATAATTAATTAGTTATAAATTGAAAGGTGTGCACCAACCTTGGACCATCCAATCAGATGATGAGATGGTCAAAAGGCCCCTAAATATGTAATCTACATGGTTTCTTTAACAAAAAACAAGTTTTGAATCATGTGATTGTTGTGTAAGAAAGATTTTTAAGGGCTTAAAAAACCAATGGCCTACAATGTATCAAAATTTTACAACTCAAAAAATCATGAGTTTAGTTCAGAAACCATAATCAAAGGTGTGATCCCTAGCAAAATAACCATGCTGAACACATTTATGAGATAGGATTGAGTAACAGAAAGGTTTTTTATCTAGTTAAGTGGGTGACATGAGTGCCCACCTTAATCAGTGCCGACTTACCAAGTACTTAATTGATTACTAAGAGCAATTTTTTAATTTGCATGATAGCAGGTCTGGAAGACTCAAAATCAAGGAATGGAATATTCAGTTGGATACAAACTTGAATAACAACAGTGCGGTTGCTGCTAACCTCCATGTCTTCAACAAAGCCGTCAATGGAGCGATATGGTGCATACACAATAAGATCAAATCCCAAACTCTGGTGAGCATTAAATTGATTGAATGAGAAAGGAAACCCATGCAGCGAGCTTAAAAAACACATGAAATGATAAATTCAGTATGACCTTGCCTGCAGAACTATCATTTCATTGTTAAGAATCACTTGATGATCTTGCTGAATTCCTTTGCCAAGCTCCTCTGCAGATACATGAAATTCTTCTACTTTGCACGATGCATATACGCAAGTTAGCCTGCACAAAAGAATCAAACATACAAATCACACAAAGTAAACCAACCTTGGAGGTCATAAATATTTGCTTTATCTTTAAATTTCCATTATAGGTTTCAAAGATCATACAAGTTTATAAAACTTAAATAAGGAAAGTGGGAAGACCTAGAATTGTCTCATTCTTGGCACACGATGAATGAGCTCCATAAATTATTTATTTACAATAGACACATATAGGCACTTGTGCTAATTGATACCCATGCATGACTAAACAATTCTATTCAAATTAACCTGTTAAGAAATCAATTAGATTATGCATTTTGACAGTACAATATATTATTCTTATTTTAGTATATTTCAAACTAAAAGTAATGACATCATAAATGACTTCAGTGGCTGAAAGCTATACCAAGTAAGCCATGAAAAATAAGAGAAGTTCATGGACAGGTTAGTGGTTGATAATAGCTAGACAGGATACAGTTGCCCCATCTTAACTGAGTTCTCGGGTTTGAATCCCATAGGGGGGGCTAGTCTCATCCCGATTATCAAAAGAGAAATCATTGCTAACCATGTTCAAGCATGAATTTGAAAACCTTGTGTCCTGCAACCCTACAATATGGTGGAACACTCCATGTTTCTCCAATTTCTAAGTGTTAGAACTCTGAGGCATGCTCAAGAGCCCTAAATACTGAAATATTTCATGGTATAAGATCATATCAATAGCTAATAGATCTACCCATGGTAGAAAAAGATTAAAGAAAAAAAGTACCGGGATGACCGGTCATAAAACAACTGAAATGTAAAAGGCTCAAATAAATTTTCCGCTTTTTCTTTATCATTTATATAGCAAAATAAAAAAGGCAAAGAAAAGAAAGAAAGCAAGCCTTTACCATAAACAAAATTATAGCGCCCAGATATGTGGACAAGAATTCAAGTTACATAAAAGAAGCATACCTCATAGAATTAGAAGCACTCTGGAGTAGGTTACAATTAAAAGAAACAATGGAAAACAAAAAAGCTTTCTAGTTTCTACCAATGGAAATATGCAAGCTCAATACAGCTGAGTGACATCCATGCCATATGAATGTGAAGAATGTGTTAAAATGTAATCCTATCTTTCATTGTGTATATATATATATATATATATATATATATATATATATATATATATATATATATAGAGAGAGAGAGAGAGAGAGAGAGAGAGAGAGAGAGAGAGATACATATATACTATGTATATGTACCTCTCTCTCTATATTTATTTAGCTTATAATACCCGAAAAGGTTATTTCTGTAATTCTACTTTTTACGCATATTCCATTTGGAATATGATTGTAATTTATTTTTCTTTTCTTTTATCTTTTTCTTTTTGTTTTTTATTCTTTTCTTTTTTTATTTTATTTATTCTACCTTGGGGGGCACAATGTAGACGTTGGACCCCTCCAATGGTCACATTTATGACCGTTGGAGGGGCTCCAACGACTACATTGGAGCCCCTCCAAGGTCTCAAATGTAATCCCTTATAAATAGGGGATCTCTCTTTTTGTTCTCTCAAGCTTGTGAGCTCAAGTTTTTTTTTTATTTCTAATATATTGTGGCATTTCATGCCTTTGTGCATGTTCGTATTGTTTTATGCCTTTGTGCATATTAGTTCAAGTGTTCTTTGAGTGCCTTTGTGCACATCTCTTGTGAGGGTTTAGTACTTGTATGTGTATTGTCTCATTGAAGACAATTTTACATGGTATCAGAGTTTGGTTAAAGATTGAAGATCATGTGATTCTTCATTTTTCGGGTGCCTCGAAAAATGTGCCATTGGCTTCTTGAAGATTGGAGTGGGGGTTTCTCTTCCTTCAATATTTTAGAAGAGCTCTACGACAAGTAAGACTTAAAAGTCTACTTGTGGTACGTATTTATTCTTCCTTCTTTCCTCTCTAATGGGTGAAAAAGAGTCTCATTTGTCTCCTGGATTTAAACTCAATGGTTTCAACTATCACGTTTGGGCCGGAAATATGAAGGCTCACATAAAAGGAAAAGGTCTTTGGGGTTATGTACAAGGCACAATCCCGGAACCGAAACCCAAAATCACCTTAATGGAGAAAGGTGAAATTAAGATCCTTGAAGGGGAGGAAAGAACCAAAGCTCTTGAAGAATATTCTAAGAAGCATGATGAATGGGAAATGAAAAATTTCAAAATATTGTCTTGAATTTTTTCATCCGTTGAGACAAAAATCAACGCAAATATTATCAAATTCAAAAAGGTCTCTCAAGCATGGGAGTATCTTGAGAAAATGTATACCTCAAGGGACTTCTCATAAATATTATCTTCAAAAGAAAGCCCTAACTCTTGTTCAAAGCGAAATGACCATTAAAAAATATTTTGCCAAACTTTCTTTCATTTGGGACGAGCTTGTTATGCTCGAACCAAAATGAAGTGGAGAGGCGATTAAACTTCGTCATAAACAATTGGAAGAAGATCGATTCTTCAATTTTTTGAATGGGCTAAGGCCCGATTTTGAGCAAATAAGGTCTTCTCTCTTGTCCTCTTTTACTCCTCCTTCTCTTGAGGATGTTCTCACCAAACTAAGTGGAGAAGAGACTCGTATGGGTATAAGTAAGCAAAGGTCAAATGTGTTTGTGGTTTCATCAAATTCCGAAGAAAATGATGGGGTCAATGCGGTGTCGAAGCCCAAAAATAATTTAAGAGCTTATCGCCCCCCTTATTTTAAAAATCAAAATCAAGGAAGTAATGATGGACAAGGTGGAAAAAATGATTATAGCAAAATTATTTGCCATTTTTGTAAAAAAACAAGGCATATCAAACCTGTCTGTCCCAAGTGAAAGAAATTGTTAGCCATGGCCACCACTTCTCAACCGCAAAAGGAGGAGAATTCTTCAAATGGATCTCTTTCCCTAAATCAAAGTGTGGAGGCGCTTCAACCTCTTCTCAAGGGAGCCATCTCGAGAGCCGTCGTGTCTACTTTTTCCCCTCCAGGTAAAACTTCTTGACTTTTGGACTCAGGTGCATCATTTCATATGTCTCCAAATATGCTTTCTCTTTTCGAATATTCAAAAAATATATTTCCATCTTTTGTTTCTACTGTGGATGACACTTCTCTTGAAATTAAAGGCGTTGAGAATTTTGAAACTTAAGATTTTTTTATTCCTAAAATTAGATTTATACCAAAATTGAACTTGAACCTTCTCTCCGTTTTTCAACTCTCGGACCATGGATATGATATTAAATTTTCCTCTGATAAATGTTTAATACAGGATCGACGGTCCGGGAAGTTGATTGGGGAAGGCTCTAGAGAAGGAGACTTATACTATATGGACTCTCTTCAAATTCCTAAAAATTCTTTTTGTAATGTTGCCCAACATAAAGATATAAATGTTTGGCACAAAAGACTTAGTCATCCCAATATCACCAAGTTATCCTATTTACATTTTGCTAAAAAATCTTTGTAAAATACTTTCTCTTTGTAATGACTGTATTCTTGAAAAAATGAGAAGTATGCTTTTTGAGCAAAGATCCATGTTTACTTCTAAACCTTTTGAAATTGTTCATTCGGATGTTTGGGGACCAGCACCTGTTGTTTCAAAGGGAAGATTTGTCTATTATGTGATCTTTGTGGATGACTTTTCTAGGTACTCTTGGATATATTTTCTCAGACATAAGCATGAAGTTTTTTCATATTTTATATCATATCATGTGATGATTAAGAATCAATTTAATAGCAATCTAAAGATATTTAGAACCGATTCCGGAGGAGAGTATCTCTCCAATGAATTCAAAAAGTATCTTGAAGATAATGGTATTGCTCATCAAAAGTCATGTCCTAAAACCCCCAACAAAATGGGTTGTCGAAAGAAAACATAGTGATATCATTGAAACCACTCGAACTCTTCTCATATCTCAAAATATTCCAAAAACAATTTGGGCTGAGGCGGCTCTTGCATCTGTTTACCTTATCAATCGTCTACCATCCATAAATTTGGATAAAATCTCTTCCCTTGAAATATTATATAAAAAGGAACCTGCTTATAACAGGCTGCGATTTTTTGGTTGCAAATGCTTTGTCCTTACGGATAAAAATGATAAACTTTCACCTAAAGCTATTCCTTGTGCCTTTCTTGGCTATTCCGAGACTCAAAAAGGATTTCGTTGTTATGATTCTAAAAATGATAAGTTATATGTTTCAAGAAATGTGACATTTTTGGAAAATGAAAGTGGCTTTGAAAAAAATGACTCTCATCCCGAAAATATGTACTCTTTTTTATTTGACCTACTATCTAGTAATGATGATATGTATAGTGATGATGAAATATCATCAAACCACGATAGTGATAATGAAGTAGACATTAATGACTTCAACTCACCTAGTGTTCAAGAAGATAGGGCATTAAATGATCCTATAACCTATTCACGTAGAGATAGAAGTACTTTTAGGAGTGCAATTGAGCAATATAGTGATTCTATTCCCACACAGAATCCCAGAGGATCAAACCAAGGAATTTTGAGGAAGCTAAAAAATGCGTAGAATGGCAAGAAGCTATGGAAAATGAACTCAAAGCTCTTAGGAAAGCTAACACATGAAAATTTCAAACTCTATCATTTGGAAAGAAAACTATAGGTTGTCGTTGGGTGTTTAAAGTTAAGACTAAGAGTGACGGATCTCTTGAGAGGTATAAAGTTTGCTTAGTCACGAAAGGGTATGGTCAAGAATATAGAATCGACTATGAAGAGACATTTGCACCTGTAGCACGGATGGTTACAGTCAGATGTCTTATCACTATTGCGTCTATTAAAAAATGAAATATTTTTCAAATGGATGTTAAAAATATTTTTTTAAAGGATGACTTTAATGAAGAAGTTTATATGAATGCTCCACTAGGTATGAAAATTCCTAAAGATAAAGTTTTTCGTCTTCGAAAAGCTCTTTATAGATTGAAACAAGCTCCTAAAGCCTGGTATGACAGATTTAACAATATAATGTTAGAAAATGATTTTTCTTCATGTTATATAGATACTGCATTATTTACCAAAATATCTGATGCAGGTACTGTTATATTATTATTATTATATGTTGATGATATGTTAATAACAGGTGATGATGTCAAAGGAGTCAAGAACATTAAATCTGTCTTGACTTTGAAATTTGAAATGCCAAACTTAGGTTTTCTGACATATTTCTTGGGGATTGAGGTTGCTTATTCTCAACGTGGTTATTTTTTATCTCAAACTAAACTTGCTTGTGAGATTATTGACAGATCAGGAATCTCAGATGACAAAATTTGTGAAACTCCTGAAATAGTGGGCTAAAAAATAAAGATTGATGACGGGATTCCTCTGACAGATCCTACTCCTTACAGGCAACTGCTAGACTCACTAATGTATCTTAGCATCACCAGGCCTAATATATCACATGTGATCCACATTGCCAGCCATTTCCAACATGCTCCTACATCGGTTCACATGAGTGTAGTTCTTCGCATCATCAGGTACTTAAAGAAAACTGCAAATAAGGGAGTTTTTTGTCCTTATCTTCAGAATTAAATTTAATTGCTTATACTGACTCTGATTAGGGAGGTGACCCTAATAATCGTCACTCCACCACTGGTGTTTATGTCTTTTAGGAGAATCATTAGTCTTTTGGAAGTGTAAGAAGCAACAGAAAGTTTCTTTGTCCTCCACTGAAGCTAAATATAGAGTCATGGCATCCACAACCATCGAAATTGTATAGATTCAGCGTCTTTTAGAAGATATGAGAGTTTATATTAAAGAGCCAACGAAGTTATGCAGTGACAAAAAAAGTGCAATTTATATTGCCAAGAATCACACTTTTCATGAGCGCACGAAGCATATCGAGATCGACTGCCACTATGTCAGGGAAGAATAATTGAAGAAGGTTATTGACCTCCCTTACGTGACGTCTGAGTACCAACTGGCTGACTTCTTCACTAAGGCACTTTGTTCGCCTATATTTCATTTTCTTCTTGGCAAACTTGCGGTCATCACACCGTAAGTTTGAGGGGGGGTGTTAAAATGTAATCCTATCTTTCGTTGTATATATATAGAGAGAGAGAGATACATATATACTATGTATATATGTAAATGTACCTCTATATATATATATATATATTTATTTAGCTTATAATACCCGAAAAGGGTATTTCTGTAATTCCACTTTTTACGCATATTCCATTTGGAATATGATCGTAATTTGTTTTTCTTTTCTTTTATCTTTTTCTTTTTGTTTTTTATTCTTTTCTTTTCTTTTCTTTTTTATTTATTCCACCTTGGGGGGCCCAATGTAGACATTGGACCCCTCCAATTGTCACATTTGTGACTGTTGGAGGGGCTCCAACGACTACATTGGAGCCCCTCTAAGGTCTCCAATGTAATCCCCTATAAATAGGGGCTCTCTCTCTTTGTTCTCTCAAGCTTGTGAGCTCAAGCTTTTCTTATTTCTAATATATTGTGGCATTTCATGCCTTTGTACGTGTTTGTATTGTTTTATGCCTTTGTGCATATTAGTTCAGTGTTCTTTGAGTGCCTTTGTGCACATCTCTTGTGAGGGTTTAGTGCTTGAATGTGTATTGTCTCATTGAAGACAATTTTACATAATGTAGTTCATTGTCATTGAGGAAGTGTGTTCCACATCAACTGCATTTGCAATTCATTTTATGGGATAAGCTCTCGGGCTATATGTTTTCAAGGTTTTGGAGGGGCATTATCTCCGATGGGATCCAAAGTGAATTGTATGATATGTCCAACAACAATCTCCTGCTAGGGAACAATTTCTTTTTTCATATGAATATCAATCAATTCAAGAATTTAAAATTAATTGATTAATCAATTCAAGAATATCATTAATGTCTGGGTAATTCTTTTTTCCAGATGTGTGTGAATATCAATCAATTCAAGAATGGAGACAGTGTCAACATGTCTGGACATGGGTATGACACCCTTCTGGAAGTACCCATGTTACACTGCCGCAAAAATATGTAAAAGAAATTTAAAATTATGAATAACTATCCAAAATATGAAATCAAACATAAATTATCAGTCAAATTCTCCATTCTTTCAAAAAAGAAAAACACAAATGATTAGTTGAACTTGGACAATTTGAAAGGAATAGGATCCCAACGAGAGCCTTATGAACTTTGCTCCAATGTCATGTAAGATCTAGTTTCACCATAATTTTATTAGAAGATTAAATTTACAACAGTGCATTAGGAGGCCAACGCAAGTACCCGTCATTTAAATTTTAAACTGATAAGTTATATAAACTGTCATCCCTAAGAACAAAACTAGAACCGCTTTAGAACATGCAGATAAGATAATAAAACAACTATGATGACCTTTGAGGACATAACAATGAAGCCAACTCAAGTAACATCCAAAGCTAAACTATTAATTGGACATAGCACAAAGCACAGAAAGCCCAATATCATATCCACAGAAACCCAAACTTCATGGCTTGGTAGGTTAGGCTTCCACTCCAGTTACTATTTTCATGGCATCAAGTTGTTTGAATGGCAATGAGCAGCAAGGCCACAGCAGCCAGAACTATAATAAAACACACTTAAATTTGTGAAAAGAAAAAACTAAATCTTAGTCTTACATTATGTGTTTCGGGTCATGCTCCATCACTGACCACTGCAAATAAAACCTTTTAAAATATATAATGGCTGTTGCCTGCAAACAATTGAGAGATGAAGGATAAGCGTTTGCGTATGAATAAACTATGCTACAGGAAATCCATTGCCAACCTGAATTTTGTGAGGAAATCCAAAGGCTCCACAAACTTCTTGTATTTTTTGTTCATAAAATATGCGTATAAGTTGCTCTTCTTCCACAGTAAGTGGCTCAGGGAGATTATGCCTTTCATTGCCTGCATATATCAAAAGGTCTAACAGCATGATTACAAGTAAAGGACACAAAGAGTCTAAAATTGATCAGAAATTCATTCTAAAGCTTATAGTTCAACAACCATTTGGATGGAGAGAAACCATATCAAGTAGAACAAAGGACAAAGACAAGTCATAACCAAAAAAAGGATCCATTTACCATTTTCTCTCGAATCAATTTGTTGTTCAGGGTATGCAATAGACCCATCAATGTCCACTTCCAAGCGTGTAGCTCCATACTTCAAGAAAGAAAAACAATTGATTTATGCCTATCTTCCATGAAGTAACCAATATCAATTTAACTATACAGAGGCACTGCAGCCAGATATTCTTTTGATACATGATAAGCTTGTATGCATGTAGATGCACAAAAATCAAATCCTTATACAAAAATATAAGATTTCATATAATTTTTCACAGCCATTTGTGAAAGTATCTCCAACAAGATACTATAATCAAGACCCAATATTCTTGATGAAGGACAAACGCACACATGCACAATAAGAACACTTAGAACACTTGTGCACAAAGGCACAAACCAATCAATTTCACAAATGCACTAAAAGAAAGAATATAATCTTTATTGAATACTTGGGCTTTGACCCAAAGCCATGAGGAATTACAAGGGGAGAACCCCTATTTATAAGACACAAAGAGGGTCCTTGGATGGGCTCCACTGGTAGACGTTGGAGCCCCTTCAACGGTCACAAATGTGACCGTTGCAGGGGCCCATCGTCTATTTGAGTGGGCCCCCCAAGGTACCTTTTGGTACAAAATAAAAAAAACAAAAACAAAAATAAAAAATAAAGGAAAGAAAAATACAAACACATTCACGAAAATGAATGTGCGTAAAATTGAAGAAATGACTAAACTACCCCTATGACTAAAATAATGAAAAATATATATTTTATATATATAAATGGATAGATACATATACATATATATCATATATGTATATGTATCATCCTTTATATATATAAAATATATAAGGTTACAAGATTTCGGTAATATAATTTAACACCCCTCCTCAAACTTAGGGCAAGATGACCGAGAGTTTGCCAAGAAAAAAGTTGAAGCGCGGAGCACACAACGCTTTGGTGAAGAAGTCTGTCAACTGATATTCTGAAGTTACATATGGAAGATCAATGACCCCTTTCAGATATGCTTCACGAATATAGTGACAGTCCATCTCAATGTGTTTGGTATGCTCATGAAATGTGTGATTTTTTGCAATATAAATTGCACTCTTGTTATCACAGCAGAGCTTGGTGGGCCCTTCTACATTAATCCCCATATCTTCTAATAGCTGATGAATCCACACAATTTTCATGGTAGTTGTTGTCATGACTCGATATTCAACTTCGGTAGAGGATAACAACACTTTCTGCTGCTTCTTACATCTCCATGAGATCAGCGAGTCTCCTAAAAATACACAAAAACCAATGGTGGAGTGACGGTTATTTGAGTCACTTCCCCAGTCAGAGTTAGTATAGGCAATCAATTTCAATTCAGAAGAAGATGATAAGAATACTCCCTTATTTAATGTACCATTTATGTATCTGATGATAATGACACTCATATGAATAGATGTTGGTGCATGCAGAAACTGGCTTGCATTATGAACTGCATGAGAAATATTTGATCTAGTAATACTCAGATACATCAGTGACTCCACAAGCTGCCTGTAGAGAATGAGATCAGAAAGAGGAATGCCATCATCAATTTTCATTTTAGCTCCTATTATAGCAGGAGTTTCACAATTTATCATCAGTAATACTTGATCTGTCAAGAATCTCAGAGGCAAGCTTAGTTTGAGATAAAAAATACCCTCTATGAGAGTATGTTACTTCAATACCCAAAAAATAGGTTAGAAATCTCAAATCAGACATTTCAAATTTATCCTTTAAGATTGATTTTATGTTTTTAACTCCTTTAGTATCACTTCCAGTTATTAGCATATCATCCACATACAAAAACAAAATAATTATTCCTGCATTGGTTTTTCTAACAAACAGAGCAGTGTCAGTATGAGAAACCATTTTCTAACATTATAGAATTAAATCTATCATACTAGGCCTTGGGGGATTGTTTTAAACCATACAGTGCTTTTCGAAGACGAAGCACTTTCCCTTGGGGAGTCTCCATTCCAGGCGGAGCATCCATATATACCTCTTCATTCAGATCACCATTTAAAAAGGCATTTTTGACATCCATTTGATAGATGTTTCATTTGTTAATTGAGGTAACAGTGATGAGGCATCTGACAATGACCATTCGGGCTATAGGGGCAAATGTTTCTTTATAGTCAATCACGTATCCTTGACTATATCCCTTAGAGACTAGCCAAGCTTTATATCTCTCAAGAGATCCGTCGCTCTTAGTTTTTACCTTAAATACCCATCTACACCCTATTGTTTTCTTACCTTTAGAAATATCTTAGAATTCCCAAGTTTTTGCCCTATTGAGAGCCATAAGCTCACATTCCATGGCTTTTAACCATTCATCATTCTTTTTGGTTTCTTCAAAGTTTCTAGGCTCTACATAGGAGTGAATCGCGCTAAGACAAGCTCTATATTTAGGTGTAAAGGAATCATATGAGATGAACCTAGAAGGCACATTTTTATTCCTCTCAGTTCTTCGTAGGTTTTCTTCATTTATTGAAGTGGGACCACTAGGTTCACTGTATTTTTCAATTGCACTTCTAAAACCGTTCCTGTCTCTATGAGTATATGTTATAGGATCTCTCGATGCCCCTTCATTACTATGTTGGAAAATAGGTGGATGGAAGGAAATATTTTCTTCATCTTCTTTATCATTAGCATCATTATGAGTGAGTTCATCATCACTATCATCATTTGTGCCAACAACTCAAAAAGAAAGGAGTAATCCATGTTTTCTTTATAAGGTTCACTCCTCTCAAAACTGCTAACATTTTCCAGAAAACTCACATTTCTGGAAACATATAACTTGTTATTTTTGATATCATAACATCGAAACCCTTTTTGGGTTTCCGAATATCCAAGAAAGGCACATGCAATGGCTTTCGAAGAAAGCTTGTCGTTCTTGTCAGTAAGGACAACACATTTGCAACCGAAAATTCTCAACCGACTATAGTCGGGTTCTTTGCTATACATCATTTCAGAATGCGAGATATTGTTCAAATTTTTAGAAGGTAGCCGATTTATCAGATAAACAGACGCTAAGGCAGCTTTGGCCCAAAAACCTTTTGGGATGTTTTGAGAAATAAGTAGAGTTCGAGTTGTCTCTATTATGTGCCTATGCTTTCTTTCGACTAATCCATTTTGTTGAGGGGGTTTTGGACAGGATCTTTGGTGGAGAATACCATGATTTCAAGATAAGTTTTGAATTCACTTGAAGGTATTCTCCACCAGAGTCAGTTCTAAAAATTTTTAGATTTCCATTAAATTGATTTTTAATCATCATATGATAGGTTTTAAAAGTCGAAAAAACTTCATATTTGTGCTTAAGAAAAAATATCCAACAATATCTCGTGTAGTCATCAACAAAAATGACATAATATGCAAAGCCCCCTTTTGATAAAACAGGTGTCGGTCCCCATACATTCGAATGTACAATTTCAAAAGGTCTTGTTGTAAACATAAATCTTTGACCAAAAGGTAATTTTTTGATTTTCCCAAGAGTACAATCGTTATAAGTGAAATCACTTTTACATAGATTTTTAACAAAAGGTAAGTGAGAAATTTTTACAACATTTGGATGTCTAAGTCTCTTATGCCATATATTAATATCCTTTTGTTGGACAACATTACAAAATGGGTTCTTTGGAATTTGAAGGGAATCAACATAGTAAAGATCGCATTTCCTAGAGCCTTCCCCAATTAACCTCTCGGATTGGTGATCCTGTATCCAACATTTGTTAGATAAAAATTTTATATCACACCCATGATCCGAGAGTTGAGAAACTCAAAGCAAATTTAAGTTTAATTTGGGTATAAATCTAATTTTTGGAATAAAGAACCCTTGTTTTTCAAAATTTCCAATTCCTTTTACTTCAAAAGATGTTTCATCTGTGGATGGAGAAAGACTGTTTGAATATTTTGAAAAAGAACTAATATTTGGGGACATGTGAAATGAAGCACCGGAATCTAAAAGCCACGAGGTCTTACCGGGAGGAGAAGAGGTTGACATAGCGACTCTGGAAATAGCCCCCTTAAGAAGAAGTTGAAGTGCATCCACAATTTGTTGTAGTGAGATAGCTCCATTAGAAGATGACGAGCACTCTTCCTTTTGAGGTTGGGATGTGGTAGCCATAGCTAGCAACTTCTTCCACTTTGGGCAAATAGGCTTGATGTGCCCTGGTTCCTTATAAAAGTGGTACACAAGCTTGCTATAATCCTTCTTTCTACCTTGACCACTTGAACTTTGGTTTTGATTCTTGAAATGGGGAGGCTTGTAGGTCCTTAAGTTGCTCCCCAGTCTTGAAACGACATTAACACCTTCATTTTCTTCATTATTGGAGGGTGTTGCTAGAACACTCAGGTTATTCTTGCTTATACCCATACGAGTCTCTTCCCCCACTTAGTTTAGTAATTAAGTCTTCAAGAGAGGGGGAAGTGAAGGCGGATAGAAGAGAAGACCGAATTTGTTCAAATTCGGGCCTAAGCCCATTCAAGAAATTAAAAAAAATGATCTTCCTCTAATTGTTTATGCCTAAGCTCAATAGTTTCTCTGCTCCATTTGGGCTCAAATATGGCAAGCTCACCCCAAATGAAAGACAACTCCGCAAAATACTCTTTAATAGTCATTTTGTTTTGTTGAAGGGTCAAGGCCCTTTGTTGAAGGTAATATTTGTGGGACAAATCCCTTAAAGTGTACATTTTTTTAAGATATTCTCACGCTTGAGAAGCTTTCTTGAACTTTATAATGTTGGCATTAATCCTTTTCTCAACGGATGAGAAAATCCATGAGAGAATTTTAAAGTTTCTCATCTCCCATTCTTCATGATTCTTATTATAATCTTCAAGTGCCTAGGCTCTTTCTTCTCCTTCAAGGATCTTTATTTCTCCTCTCTCCATCAAAGTGATTTTAGGCTCCAGTTCCGGAATCGAGCCTTGAACATAACCCCAAAGCTCTTTTCCTTTAATATGAGCCTCCATGTTTCCGGCCCAAACGTGATAATTGGAGTCATTAAGTTTAAAACCGAGAGAGAAATGGGAATCTTTTTCACCCATTAGAGAGGAGAAACAAGGGAAAAAGGTACGTACCACAATAGAGATTTAGATTTTTCTTGATAGAAGAGGCTTCTAAAATATTGGATGAATAAAAGAATCCACGCCAATCGTCAAAAATTTGAGGGCACATTTTTTGAGGCACCGATAAAATGAGAGAATCGACACAATCTTCTTTCTTCAACCTTGCTCTGATACCATGTGAAAGTATCTCCAACAAGATACTATAATCAAGACCCAATATTCTTGATGAAGGACAAACGCACACATGCACAATAAGAACACTTGTGCACAAACCAATCAATCTCACAAATGCACTAAAAAAAAGAATATAATCTTTATTGAATACTTGGGCTTTGACCCAAAGCCATGAGGAATTACAAGGGGAGAACCCCTATTTATAAGACACAAAGAGGGGCCTTGGAGGGGCTCCACTCATAGACGGAGGAGCCCCTCCAACGGTCACAAATGTGATCGTTGGAGGTGCCCAACGTCTATTTGTGTGGGCCCCCAAGGTACCTTTTGATACAAAATAAAAAAAAAACAAAAATAAAAATAAAAAAGGAAAGAAAAATACAAACACATTCACAAAAATGAATGTGCATAAAATTGAGGAAATGACTTAACTACCCCTATGACTAAAATAATGAAAAATATATATTTTATATATATAAATGGATAGATACATATACATATATATCATATATGTATATGCATCATCCTTTATATATATAAAATATATAAGGTTACAAGATTTCGGTAATATAATTTAACACCATTATATAACCATCTTAGATATTCCAAAACACAAAAAAAACATCTCAAAACCATTTAACATACTCCATGTTGTATGTGTCGTAGTCCCCACTTTCCACCATACTGAATGAATGACAGACTAACTAATATATGGGTCAGCGGAGAAGTACACAACTTGCAACTGCTCTTTGACAGTTATTAAACAAACATAATATGATGCATTGTACTTGAATTTTTGAAATCAAGGGTGTGATAAGATCTTACATACCCCAAGAATGATTTTATCTTCAACATAAGTTTAGAATACCATTCTACATGAAGCCTATGTAGTTGGGACTTGGATAAAGCTTGTGGATGATGATGATCGATCACGATCATGAAATTGATACTTCAGCATTAGATTCACAACATGGTAACCTACTAATTCTCAATGGATGATATAAAACATAACCATGTTATCATGACTCAACTCCATAGTTATAGCAGTTTAATTGGTTAAAATCATTCAAACTCAAAACTTCATATAAAGGCACTCATGATGCATGTAGAGTGCTAGTAAGATATCATATTAAATAACAGCCATCACGTATACAAAGTTATACATGCAAATATTTATATATAATTGTCACATACATCACCAATGTTTGGAAAATATCGTGATATTATTGCATAAAATAAAATCATATTTGAATCTATTATATTGCAAGATTTTCAAAACACCAAAAATTTAAAATATCACAATGTGATCGATAATATAGCAATATTTTTGCAATAACAATGTCATATATGACTATGTGATGTTCATATTTAGTATTTTTAATATTCTTTTTTTATTTTAAATATGTTTCCTTTATTAATCCTTTTAATACTTTTACTTTTTAAATTTTTTTTACCAGTTCTTTAATTTTTTTATTACTAAAATATAGTATTTTATATTTTTTGCATAATTTTATGTATTTTTATTTTTTAATTGATGATATTTTTCCAATATTTGTAAAATTCTATACTATTTAGGCTACTAAAATATGAGAACTAGAGTATCAGCCGAGATTTGCATGGGGCACTTTTTTTTCCCTTAAAACTCACTTTGAAATGACTGACTTAGGTTTATTAAGATATTTTTTAGGCATTGAAGTTGCTTATTCCCCTCGGGGGTATTTGATATCTCAATCTAAATTTGCTCTTGATATCGTTTCCAGGTCTGGAATTACAGATGATAAGAAAGTAGACACTCCAGAAGTTGTCAATGTTAAAATGAAAATTGATGATGGAGAACTTTATTGATGATCCTACTCCTTATAGACAGCTTGTTGGAGCGCTTTCTTATCTTTCCATTACTAGGCCAGATATAACTCATGCGGTTCATACAGTCAGTCAGTTTCAGCATGCTCCCACCTCCGTGCACATGGGAGCGATTTTGCGTATTATTAGATACTTAAAATCCTCTCTTTCACGAGGACTCTTCTTGTCTGCTTCATCTTCATTAAATTTAATTGCATATACTGATGTTGACTGGGGAGGTGATCCCAATAATAGACACTCAACTACTGGGTTTTGTGTGTTCCTTAGGTGAAACCTTAATTTCGTGGAGGTGCAAAAAGCAACAGAAAGTCTCTCTTTCCTCCACCGAAGCTGAATACATAGCCACGGCAACCACCACTATGGAGGTTGTTTGGCTCAGACGATTGCTAGCAGATATGGGAGCTAAAGCAACGCAAGCTTCAAAGATGTGCTGTGACAACAAAAGTGCGATCTACATTGCAAGCAACCGGACATTCCATGAGCGCACTAAACACATTGAGATGGATTGTCACTATGTCAGAGAGGAATACTTAAATGGAACCATTGATCTGCCATATGTTACATCAGAATATCAATTAGCACACTTCTTCACCAAGCCTCTCGCTGCTCCCAGATTTCACTTCCTCTTAGACAAACTTTCACTCATTGTACCGTAAGTTTGAAGGAGAGTGTTAAAATGTAAACTGTAATATATATATATATATATATTATTTAATATTATTATATTTTCTTTTATTATTTTCTCTTTTTATTTTTCTTTATTTTCTTTTTTAGCATCTAGTTCAATAGAAACTAGATATTTGATCCAGTCAAGTTCCTGTTGGAACTTGACTGTGCAAATAGCTGTTGGACTGTAGTCCAACAGCTATAATAAATGTTGTTGGACTATAGTCCAACAGCTATAATAATAAATGTTGTTGGACTGTAGTCCAACCGCTATATTAAGAGACGTTGGAATCCAACGTCTCTTTTGGAGAGCTCAAAATGAGCTCTCCTCTCTCTCCCACTTTTTTGTATATATAGGGGTGAACCCCTTCAATGTAAATAATTATGCTTCTTAAGCATTTTGTTCATGAATAAAGTATTATTTATTTTTCAAGTGTTCTTCCTTTTATACCCTTTCAAGGGTCATGCTTGTAGTGTCTCCAATAGACACTTGTTTGTGAGTTATTTGTGCATTTGTTGAAGACCACCATTTCATTACATGGTATCAGAGCTACGAAATCCTTAGATCTTGAAGTGCTTCCGCCTCGATTTTCATGCCACATTTACAAAAGGTGTTTCATTACCTTGTTCGTGGCTCAAGAAGATTTGTTTGAAGAAAGGCGAACTTGTGCTACAAAAAATTTTGGTTTTGTATCCTCTCTTATTCCTTTGTCTACTCTTTTTCTTTTCTTTTTATTTTTCTCTCTCTCTCCTCATATTTATTCCTCTCTTACCCTTGTAAAAGATGGATGACAATGATAAGATCACCATCATTCCTATGAAGCTAAATGATACTAACTATGTAATGTGGGCTTCGATTATGAAGCACCACATTTGGGGAAAAGGTTTATGGGGTATAGTGGATGGTTCCGATTTGGAACCTAAACTATCTCTTACCTAGAAAGAGGGTGATAAAGAGGTTCCTCTAACGGAAGAAGAGAAGAGTAAGGCGTTAGCCACTTATGAAAAGAAATGGAAAGAATGGAGGATAGGGCATGCAAAAATTATGTCATGGCTCATCAATAGCATAGACATTAAAAAATGCTCTAGTCTAGCTAAGTTTGAGCATGCCGATAAGGCTTGGGAATACCTCAAAAACATGTATTCCCTAAAGATATTGCACATGTATGCAATTTACAAGATAAAGTTCGGACAATGACTCAAAAAGATAAAACTATTCGAGAATATTATAATGAGTTGTCCGAACTTTGGGAAGAGTTGGCTCTTCTTGAGCCCAAATGGCATTGTGCCGAAGACATCGAGCTTCGCCAAAAGCAACTCGATATGGAACATTTCTATCAATTTGTGAATGGTCTAAGGCCGGAGTTTGAATCCACCAAATCGGCCCTTTTACATCGTGGAAAAATTCCTTTTATTGTTGATACTATAGAAGAGCTCACTATGGAGGAAAATAGACTTAAAAAAAGTACTCCAAAAGTTGATGATGACTCCGTTTTAGTTGTATCTAGACCGGAGAATCATACTCGTACTTACAAGCCGCCTCATTTTAGAAGGCAAAACGGCGACTTTGATAAAAGAAAAGTTATTTGTCATCATTGTCATGAACCGGGGCACTATAGGCCTCAATGTCCAAAGTTAAAAAGAAGAGAAGAAAAAGAGTTGCATCTGTTGAATTTGAGTCAAAAGATCAAGATGCACCTGTGTCTATGGCTCAACTGATGGAAATCCTTCAACCTCTTCTCAAAGGGGTATCCTCCTCAACCGAAGCCTCAACTGGAGCGGCAGTTGCATCTTTCTCCGGTCCAGGTAACTTTCCTTGGCTTTTAGATTCTGGTGCTTCTTTTCATATGACCCCAAATGTTAATAGTCTATCCGAATGTCTTAAAAATAACTCAATTGTGTCAAAGGTTTTTACAGCCGATGGCACATCTCTCGAAGTAAAAGGAATAGGATGTTTTGAAAATCTTCAAAAATCCAAAAGATTTTTTATCCCAGAAGTTAGATATATCTCTAAACTTAATTTGAATCTCTTATCTGTCTCGCAAATATCTGATTATGGATGTAATATCTCCTTCTCTTCTCATGGTTGTTGGGTACAGGATACTCAGTCAGGGAAGCTGATTGGGGAAGGCCATAGAGAAGGAGGACTTTATTACATGGACTTTTTGGAATTACCCAAGAATGCATTTTGTTATAATATTCAGAAATTAGAATTGGATTTATGGCACAAAAGGTTTGGCCATCCTCATATGTCTAAAATTCAATATTTTCCAAGTTTGGAAAAAATTTGTAATTCTGAAATTTTTTCTTGTAAAGACTGCATTCTTGGCAAAATGAAAAGGTTACCATTTCTTAGTAGAACTTTTGTTTCCTCACGACCACTTGAGTTAATACATTCGGATGTTTGGGGCCCCGCACCAGTTATTTCCAAAGGTGGTTATACATATTATGTCATTTTTGTTGATGACTTTTCTATACATACTTGGATTTATTTTCTTAAACATAAATCTGATGTCTTTGCTAACTTCCAAATATTTCATAAAATGGTTAAAAATAAATTTCAAAATGATATTTATGTTTTTCGCACTGATTCAGGGGGAGAATTTATGTCCAACGAATTCAAAGACTATCTCAATTTACATGATATTACACATCAAAGGTCATGTCCACACACTCCACAACAGAATGGCCTAACCGAACGCAAACATCGCCACATTATGGAAACTACTAGGACATTGCTAATTGCAAATCAAGTTCCAAAAAGTTTTTGGGCTGAAGCGGTCCTAACTGCCACCTACCTCATTAATAGGATGCCAACTTTCTCATTAAAGAATACAACTCCAATAGAAAAGCTTCTTAATTTAACTCCAGATTATTCTAGATTAAGAGCCTTTGGATGCAAATGTTTTGTTTTCACCAACAGAAATGACAAATTCTCTCCTCGTGCAATCCCATGTGCCTTTTTAGGATATGCTGATAATAAAAAAGGCTGCAGGTGTTTCGATTTTCAAAATGACAAATTATATGTGTCGAAATGTATCTTTTTTGGAAAAAGAAAGCTTCTTTGAATTTGAAAAATCCAAGGATGTCACTGAATACTCGTTTTTAATTGATCCAACTTCAAAATCCAATGAATGTGATGTTGGATGTGACCTTGACAATGATCAAAGTCCTATTGTTGTTGAAAATGATGATAATGAAGAGCAAATCCATAGGGATGTTAGTCTACAATATTCAAGACGTAGAGAGCAAAATCTTCCATGTGCATTACAAAAATACTCTGAAGTCTCACCTAGAAGAACGTCTAGAATCTCTAAACCTCCAGAAAAATTTGTGTCTTATGAATCTTTTTCACCCACGTATAGGGCCGCCATTACATTAATACAATCATATGTTGAACCATCATCCTATTCTCAAGCAAAAAATCACACAGAATCGATAGAAGCCATGAAAATAGAATTGGATGTACTAGAAAAGGCCAATACTTGGACGATACAAGATATTCCTCCGGGTAAGAAACCTATAGGTTGTAGGTGGGTATACAAAGTCAAAACCAAAAGTAATGGGACCCTGGAAAGATATAAGGCCCGTTTAGTAGCAAAAGGATATGCCCAAGAGTATGGCATCGATTATGAAGAAACATTTGCTCATGTGGCCCGCATGACCACTGTTAGAACTTTAATAGCCTTGGCCTCCATTAGAACATGGTCTATCTTTCAATTAGATGTCAAAAAATGCTTTCCTGAATGGGAATCTCGTTGAAGAAGTATACATGGAAGCCCCACCTGGTATTAGTATCCCTAAGGGTAAAGCTCTTCGTCTAGAAAAAGCTCTTTATGGTCTTAAACAAGCTCCAAAAGCCTGGTATGACTGATTTAGTCATGTTAGGCTTGATATTGGTTTCCAACCTTGTTTAACTGACACTGCTTTGTTTGTTAAGAAATCTGATGCAGGCATCATTATTCTTCTTCTCTATGTGAACGATATGATCATCACCGGAGGCGACAAACAGGGAGTTGCAAATATCAAATCTCTTCTTAAAACTCACTTTGAAATGACTGACTTAGGTTTATTAAGATATTTTTTAGGCATTGAAGTTGCTTATTCCCCTCGGGGGTATTTGATATCTCAATCTAAATTTGCTCTTGATATCGTTTGCAGGTCTGGAATTACAAATGATAAGAAAGTAGAAACTCCAGAAGTTGTCAATGTTAAAATGAAAATTGATGATGGAGAACTTTATTAATGATCCTACTCCTTATAGACAGCTTGTAGGAGCTCTTTCTTATCTTTCCATTACTAGGCCAGATATAACTCATGCGGTTCATACAGTCAGTCAGTTTCAGCATGCTCCCACCTCCGTGCACATTGGAGCGATTTTGCGTATTATTAGATACTTAAAATCCTCTCTTTCACGAGGACTCTTCTTGTCTGCTTCATCTTCATTAAATTTAATTGCATATACTGATGCTGACTGGGGAGGTGATCCCAATAATAGACACTCAACTACTGGGTTTTGTGTGTTCCTAGGTGAAACCTTAATTTCGTGGAGGTGCAAAAAGCAACAGAAAGTCTCTCTTTCCTCCACCGAAGCTGAATACATAGCCACGGCAACCACCACTATGGAGATTGTTTGGCTCAGACGATTGCTAGCGGATATGGGAGCTAAAGCAACGCAAGCTTCAAAGATGTGCTGTGACAACAAAAGTGCGATCTACATTGCAAGCAACCGGACATTCCATGAGCGCACTAAACACATTGAGATGGATTGTCACTATGTCAGAGAGGAATACTTAAATGGGACCATTGATCTGCCATATGTTACATCAGAATATCAATTAGCAGACTTCTTCACCAAGCCTCTCACTGCTCCCAGATTTCACTTCCTCTTAGACAAACTTTCGCTCATTGTACCGTAAGTTTGAAGGAGAGTGTTAAAATGTAAACTGTAATATATATATATATATATATATTATTTAATATTATTATATTTTCTTTTATTATTTTCTTTTATTATTTTTCTTTATTTTCTTTTTTAGCATCTAGTTCAATAGAAACTAGATATTTGATCCAGTCAAGTTCCTGTTGGAACTTGACTGTGCAAATAGTTGTTGGATTGTAGTCCAACAGCTATAATAAATGTTGTTGGACTATAGTCCAACAGCTATAATAATAAATGTTGTTGGACTGTAGTCCAACAGCTATATTAAGAGACGTTGGAATCCAACGTCTCTTTTGGAGAGCTCAAAATGAGCTCTCCTCTCTCTCCCACTTTTTTGTATATATAGGGGTGAACCCCTTCAATGTAAATAATTATGCTTCTTAAGCATTTTGTTCATGAATAAAGTATTATTTATTTTTCAAGTGTTCTTCCTTTTATACCCTTTCAAGGGTCATGCTTGTAGTGTCTCCAATAGACACTTGTTTGTGAGTTATTTGTGCATTTGTTGAAGACCACCATTTCATTACAGTGTTAAGAGTGGATGTGTACTTTAAATAGGGGTATTTTAGTCTTTCAAGTTATATCAAGATATATTTGCACATGTTGTATATGTTCAAGGGTATTTTTGTACAGCTAAAATATCTTAGTATAAAAAGAGGAGAACCCTAATCATGTGGGATGGCCTCTCATTCTTGGCTGTTATTTTATTGCATCTTCTACTGCAGGTTGCACGAGTTCTAAGGCTTCTTCTCATGGTATCAGAGCAGGTTCGAGTATAAGCCCCCATCAAATCAGAAACTGCCGATGAACAACATCTGCCTCTTTCAGATAAGTCATTTATTCTTTATTCCCTTCACTCAAGTCCAGATCTAAATTGTTTCCCATATCTTTTGTTGCATCCAATCAGATCTGAATCAAAGTCTAGGCTGATCATATCTTTATAAGATCTAATCCAGACCAGATCTGATCGTGTCCTTTTTCCCTAAATTTGTTTACCTTGATCATATCTGAATCATAATCAAATCTGATCATATTCTAATCAGATCTGATTCATACCAGGCCTTATCTTTGTTTCCGATCATGTTTTCCTTTTTTAACCTGTCTACCCTGTTCAGATTTGAATTGTAATCAGATCTGATCATACGCTAATCGGATCCGAGTCCATATCAGGTCTGATATTCCTCTCGTTCACTCTTGAAAGGCAGCACCATCATTCCAAAAAAAAAAAAAATGTCAATTTATTTTTTCAAAAAAAAAATTGATAAAAAAGGGGTCGAAACTATTAAAAAAAGGACCGTGATTCAAAAAAAAAGAAAAAAAAGGGGGCCAAAAAAAAAAGAGGAAAGATCCCTTTCAAAAAAAAACCTTTTTGATCAGATCTGTTCAAAAAAAAAATATGTAGACATTTCCTGCAAGCAATCCCTAATTTTGATCCCCATTTATTTCCTTCTTACTCACATCATTCCTTGTTTTGATTTATTTGCTGATGTGTTTTTAATCAGATTAGTGTTTGGGACCTCTCTCTCTTATTTTCTTTGAGACCGTTGAATCATCTTGTGTTAACATGTCTTCCCAAAATTCTAACATCAATTTCTCATTCCTGAATCAGCTTATTTATGACAAGTTTGATTCTTCAAACTTTATAACCTGGAAAAAGCAAATTATATCATTCATCAGCAGTCTTGATTTGTTGGGGCATCTTGATGGGACTCTTCCTATGCCTAATGAATTTGTTGCAACCCTAGACCCAAAAGAGGGGCAGCCAGCTACTAAGAATCCAGTGTATTCAGCTTGGAAGAATGACCAATCCCTAGTCGCTTTTATTATAGCTACTCTATCGAAGGAAGTTTATTGCAGGTATCTATGGGAATTTCAGCATGCGAGTTGTGGCTGACACTACATCATTGGTTCGAGCAGATTTCTACCCCAAAAATCTATCATTTGAAGGGGGAATTTGCTGAACTAAAACGTGGGGACTCTCATGCCATTGAATATCTCAATCGAATCAAATCTATCATAGATCAATTGGCGGATGTTGGGTCTCCAATATCTGATGAGAATATTTGCATGAAGACCATTAGGGGATTAGGGCTTGAGTATGACATGTTTGTTATAATGTATACTGGCATAAGTCCCCGACCAAACTTTGATAAACTCCATAACAAACTTCTGGAACATGAAGCGATGTTTCATATATCAACCAGTGTCAACAAAGAACCAACAACTTCTCAGCATGAAGTTCTTTTCATCGGGCACGTTACACTCAGACCACTAGGATCAGGCAAATAGTATGGATGCGGATCAGGTATACTACCTACTCCATGAGGTCGAAGACCAAATAACCTCATGTGTCAGATGTGCAGGAAGCGTGGTTATACTAATTCTGATTGCTACAGGAGATACATGTCTTCTTACCGTCCGCCTACAGTACTCATCCCTGCACATTTTAGAGCCTTAACAACTGTTATTCTTCCTTCTTCCAAGACCACGTGCATCATCATCCCACATGGGTTCCAGATATGCTACTCTTCAATTCCAGGCAGCATCCTATTCGCCTCAAGTCGGAGCCCAAGATCTTGATACTCTGAGTGTTGGCTTCTACAACTTAAGTGTGAACCAAAATCCTCTTGTAAATACCTAGGCAGCTCCAGCCAATTCATCTTCTCCATAGGCAGCAACAAGTAGCACATCAGGGGCATCCAATGGGCAGCACTCCAACGCTTGGTATTTTGATTTTGGAGCTGCACATCATGTGATCGGTGATTCAGGTAAGCTTCTTAATGCAGTCCCTTATCATGGCATGGGTAGAATAGTCACTGGTGATGGAGGATGCCACCATATCACTCATGTAGGAACAACTGTTGTTCCCACAAGTTCTGGCATTAGTTATCGGTATTCACCGTAACCTCATTTCAGTTGCTTAACTCTGTGATCAGTCTATGTCATACATGTCCTTTACCCCGTCTTCTATTTTTGTAAAGGACCTTCACACAAATCAAATATTCACTGAGAGAAGGAGATGCGAGAGTCTCTATGTCATCAGTGGATCTTAGCTTCCGTCATTATCATCCTTTAGTCCAATTTTTATGTCTACTGTTGAGAGTCAGAATAAAGAGACTGAGTTGTGGCATCGAAGACTCGATCATTGCAATTTCAATTTTCTCAATGTTTTATGTAATAAGAATCTTGTTCCTTTGAAAAACAAGATTCCAAAAACTTCATCCATTTGTTCATTTTGTCAAATTTGTAAGAGTCATGTGCTACCCTTTGAAATATTTAATAAAAGGTCTTCTTTCCCTTCATACTGATCTCTGGGGACCTGTCCCTATTCTCACTTTTTCTAAATCTCGATATTATGTTACCTCTATAGATGATTTCAACAGATATACTTAGATTTTTTTCTTAAATCTAAGGATCTACTTTCTGCCTTCCAACATTTCAAGAATTATGTTGAAAACCATTTTTCTCTTAAAATCCTTACCCTTAGGAGTGATGGTAGTGGTGAGTACACATCAAGTGCATTCAAACAATTCTTGCATGATAATGGCATCTAGCATGAGATGTGATGTCCTAGAACACCATAACAAAATGGTGTTGCTGAGTGTAAACACTGGCATATAGTTGAAACTGCCCTTACTATGATGGTCGAGTTCAACCTTAGACAGAGGCATTCCATACTGCAACTTTTCTTCTTAACCGAATGCCTTTGACAAATCTGAATGGTTATACACCGTATTCCTTGATATTTAAGAAAGAATCAAATTATTCACACATTAAGGTTTTTGGCTGCATCTACTGTTAAATTATGTAATCTAGTATATATATTCATATATATATATATATTGAAATACATATACATATGTACTATGTATCTCAATATATATATATATATGAATATATTTACTTATTCCTTTTTTGTTTCTTTTTACCTGAAAAGGGTATTTCTGTAAATTCCTATTTTACGCATATTCCCCTTGGAATATGATTGTAATTCTTCTTTTTTTTCTTACTTTTTCTTTTTCTTTCTTTTCTTTTTTCTTTTTTTTCTTGGTTTTTGCGCCACATAGGGAGGCTCCCCAAAGAGTCGTTGGGGAGCCTCCAACGGTCATATATGTGGCCGTTGGGGGCTCCCAACGACTCTCTTGGGAGCCCCCTTTTGTGGCTCCTTTATGTGCTTATAAATAAGGGTTTCACCCCTTTGTATTTCTTATGGCTTTGAGTCAAAGCCCAAGTGCTCAATAAAGTGGTTCCAATATTTTTATGTCGTTGCGCATTTGTGAGATTTTGTGAGTTGTGCTTTTGTGCACAAGTGTTCTAAAGTGTTCTTATCGTGCATGTGTGCCGAGTTTGTTATCAAGAATATTAAGGTCTTGATCTTAGTATCTTATTATAGATACTTTTACATGGTATCGGAGCAAGGTTAAAGAAAGAGGATCGTGCATCTCTTCATTTTTTGAAGTGCCTCGAAAAAACGTGCCTTCAAGCTATTGAAATTTAAAGTGAATATTCTTCTTCGGGCAATATTTTAGAAGCCTCTTTTGGCAAGAAAGACTTGAAAATCTTTTGAGGGTACGTGTTATTTTCTATCTTCTACCCTCTCTAATGGGTGAAAAGGACTCTCACTTCTCTCTTGGTTTTAAACTTAGTGGTTCGGACTATCATGTTTGGGCCGGCAATATGGAAGCCCATATCAAAGGAAAGGGCCTTTGGGGGTACATTCAAGGTTCAACACTGCAACCCGAACCCAAACTTACAATCATTGAAAAAGAGGATATTAAGATTCTTGAAGGGGAAGATAGACAAAAAGCCCTAGAAGATTACTCAAAAAAACATGATGAGTGGGAGATGAAGAACTTCAAGATCTTGTCTTGGATTTTTTCATCCGTAGAAACTAAGATCAACGCCAACATCATTAAGTTCAAAAAGGCCTATGAAGCTTGGTTGTACCTTGAAAAAATGTATACTTCAAGGGATTTATCTCACAAGTATTACCTCCAAAAGAAGGCTTTGACCCTTCAACAAAACAATTTGTCTATTCGGGAATATTTTGCTGAACTATCATTCATTTGGGATGAGCTTGCTATGCTCGAACCAAAATAGAGCGGAGAAGTAATTGAGTTAAGAAACAAACAACTAAAGGAAGATCGATTCTTCAATTTTCTAAATGGACTTAGACCCAAATTTGAATAAATTCGGTCCTCTCTTCTATCCGCTTTCACATCTCCCTCTATTAAAGATGTAATCACCAAGTTAAGTGGTGAGGAAACCCGTATGGGGATTAATAAGAATAATTCTATCATCCTTGCTACATCATCTTCTCAAGATGATTGTGAAGGGGTTAATGTCGTGTCAAGACCCGGGAATAATATGAAGGCCTACAAACCTCCTTATTTCAAAAATCAAGGTCAAGGAGGAAATGATTGATATGGCAAAAGACACTATAGCAAATTAACTTGCCATTTTTGTAAAGAACCCGGGCATATCAAACCCATTTGCCCCAAATGAAAGAAAATTCTTGTTGCGGCTATGGCATCCCAACCAGAGGAACGACCATCTTCATCAAATGGGTCTCTTTCCCTTCAACAAATTGTGGATGCTCTACAACCTCTTCTCAAGGGAGGCATTTCCGGAGCCGCTTTGTCATCCTCCTCATCTCCCGGTAAGACGTCTTGGCTCTTAGATTCCGGTGCATCTTTTCATATGACTCCAAGTGCTTGTTTTCTTTTTTATTTTTCTAAAAAATTTCTTCCATCTTTTGTCTCAACGGCGGATGGAACACCTCTTGAAATTAAATGAATAGGCAATTTTAAAAAACAAGACTTTTTTATTCCAAAAATTCGTCTTATACCAAAACTAAACTTAAATTTACTTTCGGTCTCTCAACTCTCAAATTATGATTGCGATGTAAAATTCCCTTCTAATAAATGTTGGATAAATGATCGTCAGTCCGGGAAGTTGATTCGGGAAGGCTCTAGGAGAGGAGACCTCTGCTATGTTGATTTTCTCCAAATTCCCAAGAACCAGTTTTGTATGCATAAGAGACTGGAGCATCCCAACATTGTTAAAATCGCTTATTTGCCTTTTATTAAGCATCTTTGTAATGAGAATTTTGTATGTAATGAATGTATTCTTGGGAAAATGAAAAGTTTATCGTTTACTCAAAGATCTATGTTTACAACAAAATCTTTTGAAATTGTTCACTTCGATATATGGGGTCCGGCTCCTGTGATATCTAAGGGAAGTTTCTCATACTATGTTATTTTTGTAGACGATTACACTAGATTTTGTTGGATATATTTTCTTAAACATAAACATGAAGTTCTTTCAATTTTTAAAGCATTTCATATGTTGATTTTAAATCAATTCAATGGAAGTTTAAAAATTCTTAGAACCAACTCCGGTGGCGAATATCTTTCAAATGAATTCAAAACTTATCTTGAAAGTCATGGTATTCTCCATCAAAAATCTTGCCCAAAAACCCCACAACAAAATGGGTTGGCTGAACGAAAACACAGGCATATCATTAAAACTACTAGAACCTTGCTCATTTCTCAGAATATTCCAAAAAGACTCTGGGCTGAGGCAGCCCTTACATCGGTCTATCTTATAAATAGACTCCCATCAAAAAATCTGAACAAGGTTTCCCCATTTGAACGATTGTATGAAAAAGAACCTGATTATAGCAGGTTAAGGGTTTTTGGATGTAAATGTTTTGTCCTTACTGATAAAAATGACAAACTCTTCCCCAAGGCCATTCCTTGTGCCTTTTTTGGTTATTCTGAAACTCAAAAGGGTTTTCGGTGTTATGATATTAAAAATGATAAACTATATATCTCCAAAAATGTGAGCTTTTTAGAAAATCTCAGTGGTTTCGAAAAACTTGAATCTAATGACGAGAATGTAGACTATTTTTTTTATTTGATCTTTTAACTGAAGGTGATGAAACTAGTGATGATGAGTCAAATCAAAATGACTCAAGTGATAATGAAACCAGTCATGTGTCCTCTTCATTTCATCAACATGTCAATGAGGAACCACATAGAGATCCCATAACCTATACTCAGAGAGATAAAAATACTTTCAGAAGTGCCCTTAAAAGATATGATGATACTGGTGGGACTGTTTCTCAAAGTGAGGAGAACCTTAGTAGGACTGAAAGACATAGAAAAACCCCTTCTAGGTTCATTTCATATGAGTCTTTTTCACCTAAACATAGAGTCTGTCTAAGCGGCATTCATTCTTACATAGAACCTAGAAACTTCGAGGAAGCACGAAAATGTCTTGTATGGATAGCCGTAATGGATAATGAACTCGAAGCTCTGAGAAAAGCCAAGACATGAGAATTTCAAGACCTTCCTAAAGGTAAGAAAGCAATAGGGTGTAGATGGGTATTTAAGGTTAAGACTAAGAGTGATGGGTCCCTTGAGAGATACAAGGCCCGTTTGGTTGTAAAATGATATAGTCAAGAATATGGGATTGATTATGAAGAGACATTTGCCTCAGTAGCTCGAACGGTCACTGTCCGATGTCTTATAATCGTTGCCTCAATTAACAAGTGGAACATCTATCAAATGGATGTTAAGAATGCATTTCTAAACGGAGATCTAAATGAAGAAGTATATATGGATGCTCCTCCTGGTGTGGAGTCTCCTAAAGGAAAGGTGTTTCGCCTTCGAAAAGCACTTTATGGTTTGAAACAAGCCCCCAAGGCTTGGTATGATAGGTTTAATTTTGTAATGATAGAAAATGGTTTTTCATCTTGTTTTACTGATATTGCTTTGTTTATTAGAAAATCCAATGCAAGGATTGTTATTTTACTTCTATATGTGGATGACATGCTTATAACCAGAAGCGATTCTAAAAGGATTAAAAGCATAAAATCAATTTTAAAGGATAGGTTTGAAATGTCTGACTTGGGATTTCTAACTTATTTTTTGGGTATTGAAGTAGCACTCTCATAGAGGGTATTTTTTGTCTCAAACTAAGCTAGAATCTGAGATTATTGATAGGTCAGGTATTACAGATGATAAGGTTTGTGAAACTCCCGCTATAGTAGGAGCTAAAATGAAGAATGATGATGGTGTTCTCCTCTCTGATCCTATTCCCTACAGACAGCTTGTAGGATCGTTGATATACCTGAGTATTACCAGACCAGATATCTCACATGCAGTTCATACGGCAAGTCAGTTTTAGCATGCACCAACTTTTGTTCACATGAGTGCCGTCTTACGGGTCGTAAGATACCTAAAGGGTACTCTAAATAAGGGAGTTTTTCTGTCATCTTCTTCTGATTTAAAATTAATTGTTTATACTGACTCTGATTGGGGAGGTGAGCCAAATAAACGTCACTCCACCATTGGTTTTTGTGTGTTCTTAGGTGATTCACTGATCTCGTGGAGATGTAAGAAGCAACAAAAAGTTTCTCTATCTTCGACTGAAGCTTAATATCGTGCCATGACAACTACTACCATGAAAATTGTATGGATCCATCAGCTGCTTGAAGATATGGGGATCACTATTGAAGGGCCCACTAAGTTATGCTGTGATAACAAGAGTACAATTTATATCGCCAAAAATCATACTTTTCACGAGCGGACTAAGCACATTGAAATGGACTGCCATTATGTTCGTGAAGCTTATCTAAAAAGAATAATTGATCTACCTTACGTTACTTCAGAATATCAGTTGGCAGATTTCTTCACCAAAGCTTTATGTGCACCACGATTCAACTTTCTCCTTGCAAACTTTCGGTCATCATGCCCTAAGTTTGAGGGGGGGGGGGTTAAATTATGTAATCTAGTATATATATTCATATATATATATATATATTAAGATACATATACATATGTACTATGTATATATGTATATGTATCTCAATATATATATATATAAATATATTTACTTATTCCTTTTTTGTTTCTTTTTACCTGAAAAGGGTATTTCTGTAAATTCCTATTTTACGCATATTCTCCTTGGAATATGATTGTAATTCTTCTTTTTTTATTTTACTTTTTCTTTTTCTTTCTTTTCTTTTTTCTTTTTCTTTCTTGGTTTTTGCGCCACATACGGAGGCTCCCCAAAGAGTCGTTGGGGAGCCTCCAACGGTCATATATGTGACCGTTGGGGGCTCCCAACGACTCTCTTGGGAGTCCCCTTTTGTGGCTCCTTTATGTGCTTATAAACAGGGGTTTCACCCCTTTGTATTTCTTATGGCTTTGAGTCAAAGCCCAAGTGCTCAATAAAGTGGTTCCAATATTTTTATGTCGTTGCGCATTTGTGAGATTTTGCGAGTTGTGCTTTTGTGCACAAGTGTTCTAAAGTGTTCTTATTGTGAATGTGTGTCGAGTTTGTTATCAAGAATATTAAGGTCTTGATCTTAGTATCTTGTTAGAGATACTTTTACATATACTTGTAATGAAATATGCGGAAATAAAAACAATGTCCTATAATGGACATTCATATATAAAAAGCAAAAGAACAAATCCAAAAAAGGACATACATAGGCCAACAATGGCTTGCAAACATAAATTCTTATAAATGCAAGAGAGGGCTTGAAGAAGCCAATACTTTACAAAGGGGGATACCCCACTTATTTATAGGCAAGGAATGAGAGAGGGAGAAAAGTAAGAGAGAGAGACCACATTGGGAGGCCCAACAAGGTGTCGTTGGGCTCCCAACGGTCACAATTGTGACCGTTAGGGGCCCAACGACTCTTAGTTGAGACCCCCAATGTGAATGCATTAAATGCATTTTTAGGAAAAGAAAACAGAAAAATAAAAGAAGGAAAATAAGAAAAGAAAAACAAAAATAAAAAAAAGACTACAATGTCCCTATTGGACAGAATTACAGGAATAACCTTATCGGGTATGATTGAATATATATATATACATATATATATTAATTACATGTATTTTAACACCCTCCCTCAAGCTTTACGGGGATATAACTGAAAGCTTGTTGAGAAGGAACATAAAACGAGGAGCAGCAAGGGCTTTAGTAAAGAAGTCCGTCAACTGGTACTCGGATACAACGTAGGGCAGTGTTATGGTTCCTCATAGGTATTCATCACGAACGTAATGGCAGTCCATCTCGATGTGTTTAGTACGCTCATGGAAGGTGTGATTGCTTGCGATATAGATTGCGCTTTTGTTGTCACAACAAATCTTCGAAGGAGTAGGGATGACTATGCCCATATCATTGAGAAGACTTCTAAGCCACACAAGCTCCATGGTTATAGTGGTCATTGCATGATACTCCACTTCTGTTGAGGACAATGATACTTTGTGCTGCTTCTTGCATCTCCAAGAAATCATAGTCACCTAAGAAAACACAAAAACCGGTAGTTGAAACTCTATCATTGGGATTTCCTCCCCAATCAGCATCAGTATAAGCAATTAAATCAAGTAATGGCGAAGAGGAAAGAAAAACTCCCTTAGTTATGGTGTTTTTGATGTATCTGACTATTCTTAAGACTGCACTCATGTGCACAGTTGTAGGTGCATGTTGAAACTGACTGGCTGAGTGAACTGCATGAGCTATATCTGGCCGAGTGATGGATAAGTAGGTCAGAGACCCAACAAGTTGGTGGTAGGGAGTAGGATCCTCGAGGAGTATTCCATCTTTCAACCTTAACTTTGCATTGATAACTTCAGGGGTTTCTGTCTTCTTATCATCGGAGATGCCAGACTTGGAACAAATGTCAGCAGCAAGTTTTATCTGAGAGAGACCTCGGGGAGAGTACGCTACTTCAATTCCTAAAAAATATCCAAGGTCAGACATGTCAAAATTTTCTATTAAAACTTTCTTAATATCATTGATTCTTTCCAGTGATGATCATATCATCAACATAAAGTAGTAGAATAACTATTGAAGACCCTGCACTTTTCACAAACAAGACAGTGTCAGTATAGCATGAGCGAAAATTCAAACTTGCCATTACATTGTTAAATCTATCATGCCAAGCCTTTGGAGCTTGCTTTAACCCATATAATGCCTTTTTAAGTTTGAGAATTTTATTTTCACCAATACATACTCCTGGTGGAGGATCCATGTAAACCTCTTCATTTAATTCACCATTTAGGAATGCATTCTTAACATCTAATTGATAAATAGGCCATTTTTTAACTGACGCAACCGCAATAAGAGTCCTAACACTAGTCATCCTAGCTACGGGAGCGAAGGTTTCTTCATAGTCTATACCGTATTTTTGAGTGTATCATTTTGCTACCAACCGGGCTTTATAGCATTCTAATGACCCATCACTTTTAGTTTTAATTTTGAAGACCCATCTACATCCAATAGATCTCTTTCCAGTGGGTAAAGAGGTTATTTCTCAAGTTTTTGCCTTTTCAAGGGCACTAAGTTCTAAGTTCATGGCTTCAACTCACTGAGAATGTTTTTTGATTCATTATAATGTGAAGGTTCATGAAAAGAGTGTAACGCAATTAGACACGCTCTATACTTTGGTGTTAGAGACTCATATGAAACAAACGTATTAGGAGGATTGGAGATTCGGTTGGATCTCCTTAAAGAGGTTTCTTCTATGTTGAACCCTTGAGAGTATTTTTCTAAGGCACTCATGGGAACTTGTTGACCGCGCCTAACATAGGTTTGGATGGGTCTATCACTTTCATTTTCAATATTGTTAAGAGAAATATCATCTAGATCATTCAACAAATCATTAGAGATTTCCTCTTGTTGAGGAGTCACATCTTCTTGAGAGAGAAGATCAAATAAGAAAGCATATTCGCTTTCGTCAATATCTTTAGTTTTCTCAAAACCATTTTCATTTTCTAAAAAGGTTACATCTTTAGACACATATAGTTTGTTATTTGTAAGGTCGAAGCATCTAAAACCCTTTTGATTTTCTCCATATCCTAAGAAAACACATTCAATAGCTTTAGGAGATAATTTATCTATTTTATGTGTAAGGACAAAACATTTACACCCAAAAGTTCTTAATCTATTGAAATCGGGTGTTCTTTCAAATAATTTTTCATATGGAGATGTATTTTGTAAGGATGAAGATATCATTCTATTTATCAAGTTGAAGTTAAAGCGGCTTCGGCCCAAAAATTATTTGGAATTTCTTTGGAAATAAGAAGTGTCCTAGTTTCCACAATGTGTCTATGCTTTCTTTCGGCTAGACCATTTTGTTGGGGAGTCCTAGGACATGATCTTTGATGACAAAGGCCATTAGTTTCCAAATAATTTTGAAATTCATTTGATAGATACTCTCCACCCGAATCGGATAGATATTACTTGAAAATTGATTTTTCACTATCATATGAAATTTCTTGAAGAAGTCAAAGACTTCAGATTTTAAATTGAGAAAATAGATCCACACATATCTAGTGTAGTCATCAATGAAAGTAACATAATAGGAGTATCCTCCTTTCGATATGACCGGAGAAGGGCCCCAAACGTCCGAATGGACTAACTCAAAAGGTCTTTTGGACACAAAAGTTCTATTTGGAAAAGGAGTGGATTTCATTTTTCCAAAAATACAATTCTTGACTCTTATTGCGGTTGCGTTAGTTAAAAAATGGCCTATTTATCAATTAGATGTTAAGAATGCATTCCTAAATGAAGAGGTTTACATGGATCCTCCACCAGGAGTATGTATTGGTGAAGACTTGGACATCCAAGTTTCTCAAAAATGTACTCCTTTCCTTTTGGAAAGAAATTTTGTAATGAGAAACAGTTTGTTTCTCATTACAAAATTTCTTTCCAAAAGGAAAGGAGTACATTTTTGAGAAACTTGGATGTCCAAGTCTTTGGTACCAAGTTTCAATATTTTTATCTTGGACATGATTACAAAAAGAGTTAGTGGGAAGTTTCAAGTTGCTCATGTAATAGAGATCTCCCCTCCTATGGCCTTGCCCAATCTGCTTTCCGGACTGGAGATCCTGTATAGAGCAATCCTTAGTTGAGAAGGAGATTTCACACCCATGATCACATATTTGAGAAACAGAAAGGAGATTTAAATTAAGTTGAGGTACCACTCTTACGTTTGGCACAAAGAAATCTTTGAACAAATTTAAGGTTCCAAAATTTTTTACATGTAAAGATGTACTATCGACGGTTGAAACATAAGAGTTTTTAGAGTTATTGCACAAATCGGAAAGCCCATTTTCAAGAGGGGTCATATGAAAAGAAGCTCCAGAATCAAGAATCCAAAAAGACATACCTGGAGGAAAAGAAGAAGCTATGGCGGCACCCAAAGTTGATGGTGATTTGAGTAGAATTTGAAGTGCTTCTGATAGTTGAGCAAGAGAGGACTCCTTCCCTTTGATAGTCTCCTCCTTTTGAGTAATTTCTTCAACGGAGGCAACCTTACTTTTTGGTGCTTCATTTAACTTAGGGCAATTAGGTCTTATATGACCCGGTTCTTGACAATGATGGCAAATGGCTTTTTTATAGTTGCCATTATAGTTATTTTGCCTTCCAAAGTGTGGAGGCTTATAGGCTTTCACATGATTGCCGGGTTTAGACACGGCCAAAACTTCATCTCCTCCCTTAATCATGCCAAGACGAGTTTCTTCTTGGCATATTTCAGCTATGGCATCTTCCAAAGGAAGAGGCTTAGATCTATGAAGTAGGGAAGATCTAACTTGTTCATATTCGGGCCTAAGCCCATGTAGAAATTGGAAAAAATATTTTTTTTTCATTTGTTCTCTTCTTAGTTCCATATCTTCACTAGAAACCCACTTTGGTTCTAGTAGAGATAGCTTATCCCATAAGGGCCCAAGGGTGCTAAAGTAATCTCTTACATCCATTTTCCCTTGCTTAATGGTCCGGATTTTTTCTTAGAGAAAGAACTGACGAGCAAGGTCTTTTTGAGTATACATACCTTTCATAAAAAACCATGCTTCATTTGTCATCCGAAATTTAGCAATGTTGGCACAAATTTTAAGCTCCACATTATTCATGAACCAAGCAAGAATTTTTGCATGCTTGCTTTCCCAATCTTTCACTTTAGATTGGTGATCTTCAATGGCCTTCATGCGGGCATTTCCTTCAAGAGTTTTTTCGTGATCACCATCCATCTTGGTGAGTTGGAGTTGTGGTTCCGGAATAGTGCCCATGACGTATCCCCAAAGCTTTTTACCCTTGAGGTTATTCTCCATGGCGGCGGCCCACATCATGTAGTTGGAACCATTAAGTTTGAATGAGAGATCAATCTTTTGTTCTCCTTCCATTTTTAAACTCAAGAAGACAAACCAAGAAAGAGAAATACAAAATGAAAAATATAACTAGTCAACTAGCTATATCAAGAATCAAGAGCATACACTTGGCTCTGATACCATATAATGAAATATGCGGAAATAAAAACATCCTATAATGGACATTCACATATAAAAAGCAAAAGAACAAGTCAAAAAAAGGACATACACAAAGGCCAACAATGACTTGCAAACATAAATTCTTATAAATGCAAGAGAGGGCTTGAAGAAGCCAATACTTTACAAAGGGGGATACCCCACTTATTTATAGGCAAGAAGGAATGAGAGAGAGGGAGAAAAGAGAGAGAGAAACCACATTGGGTTGTGACCGTTGGGGGGCCAACGACTCTTAGTTGGGACCCCAATGTGAAGGAATTAAATGCATTTTTAGGAAAAGAAAACAGAAAAATAAAAGAAGGAAAAAGGAAAATAAGAAAAGAAAAACAAAAATGAAAAAAAAGACTGCAATGTTCCTATTGGACAGAATTACAAGAATACCCTTATCGGGTATGATTGAATATATATATATATATATATATATATATTGATTACATGTATTTTAACAATACTATACTCACATCCATAAGACTCTTATAGACAAGTTTGCTCCAAGAGCCCGACCTTGTTCGTTCATTGGTTACGATGATGAGTATAAAGGCTATAATTGTTTTGACCATGATTCTCGTAAACTTATTGTTTTACGAGATGTTGTCTTTAATGAGAACAGGATGGAAAATTGCAACAACGATTCTAACTGCACTCAATCACATAGATTGTCTGTTTTTTGACCTTCCTCCCACAATGCCCATGCCAGTGGAACCAGCATTTCAATGCATCATTTTGACCAAATTCAGCATACACTCGTGCCTACTAATAGACAAGACATTACATCACAGATGTCCCAAGCTGAACATGTTCATACTTCCTCTACTTTGCCGCTACATCATGTGTTTCCTCAGTTTTAGAAAATATACAGTAGACGCAGTCAACCAACATTTGAAAGAGATGACATGCATGTTGAATCCTCTTTAAAACCGAATTGTATACAGCCTGGTACAAGTGAAAATCAAACCAGCACTGTTGTTGACCTTCCTATACAAATAAGGAAATCTTCGAGGGTGAGACATTCTCCAAATCGTTTTGTTATATATGAATCATTCTCCTTAGACTTCACTGTATTCGCTGCATCACTTGAGAATGATGTTGAGAGTGTTGAGAAGCAGTCACCGTACATATGCATATGGGTAGTTTGGTAACTACTTAAGAGGTCAGGGGCATTATTGTAAACAATGTTTTAGTCTAATCTCTCTATTTAAGTGAGATTAGATCTAATGAGAATTAAAGATTCGTCCTCCCTCTCTCTCTCTTCTCTCTCTCTCTCCCTCTTTCTTTTTCCTGATTTGCTAGAAACCCTATCCGGCTTCAACATGGTATCAGAGCAGGACGTAGCTATGGGCATCTGACGTGATCGATCCACACGCTGATCGGGTGGTGCTGTGCACATCGTGAAGAGCGATTCGAACAGCGTCAAAGCTGATCGCTGTGTGCAGTGATTATAACGATTGCTGTGTACAGGGTGTACCGCAATCTGGAACTTCTCTAGCCAGCAGGAACATGATCTGAACAGCGTGGCGCTCTGTGATCTGAACAGTGATTAACCTCTCCAGCAGGAACGCTGATCGGGCGTGCGCTGTGTGTAGTAGCAAGTATGTGCGCTTAGCAGCAAGGAGACCCTGACTGTGTCGATGGTGGCTGATGATGGTTGTGTGAATGCCAAAAAGGCCTGTAGTCTCCATCATGATGCAGTCGTGGTATGCAGGTTGTCATATTTTTTTTTGTGGCAGTCGTGGTATGCAAGTTGTTGCAGTTTTCTTTTAAGATGAATAGTTCAGATTTTATTAGGGTGATTAAAATTTGGTAGAGTCTGCTTCCTAGTTGGAAGTTGATGTGCACGTTAGTGTTGGATCTGAACAGCGTATTACAAGTTTGTTTATATATATATATATATATATATATATATATATATATATATATATATATCAGTTTTTATCAGTATGATTAAAATCTGATAGAGGCGGCTTCTCAGTTGGTAGTTGGTGAGTTCGTCAGATCCAAGTTTTCAGCAGCTGGTAGTTGTGTGTGGTTGTATCTCCATGGCTGAAATGCAGAAGTCAGACATGAAGACTGAAACCGTGTCTGATTATAAAGCCTTTGCAAACCTTTTTTTTCATATGGATCATCTGTAAAGTTGGATGAGACTACCTATGCTAGATGGTCACGTACGTTTATGATGTTTGTTTCAGGGCATTGTAGAAAACATATTTTGTTGAAAAATGAGCCTATGGACAAAACTGGGAAGTATGCTACATGAGAAGAAGACAATGATATTGTCATGTCTTGGATTATGAATAGTGTGCAACCTCACATAGCTGACTGCAAAACAAATGTGAGATAATTTGCAAGATACTTATTCTCAAGAAACTAATGTTAGTCGTATTCTTCAAGTAGAACAGGAGATCTATAAATTGCAGCAAGGAGAGCAAACTCTAGCCCAGTATTATGCCTCCGTGAAGGCAGCTTTTGAGAGATTGAATGCTCATAGACCGTTATGTTGTGACAAACAAAAACTACACCAAGAGCGTACCATAGTAGCACGATTCCCGACTGGCTTGTCAGCTGAATTCTCCGTTGCCAAAGTTCAGATGTTGACAGGCTCAGATGTTCCCACTCTGGCTGAGGCATATAATCGTTTGAGCAGGCTTGCTATGTCCCTTCCTTCATCTCAATCGGAATCACAAACCTCTGCTCTGTGTCTCTTATGGCCGAGGCCGAGGTTTTTCTTCCTAATTCTCGAGGTCGTGGACGTGGTTGAGGCACGGGAGGACGAGGCAAGCTCCAGTGTACCTATTGTGGGAGATTTGGGCATTTAGAAGATAGATGTTTTGACAAGAATGGTCGACCTCCTGCATCTTCAGCTAAAGTTGCTCCTACAGCACAAGTGGCCAAACCCGAGTCCCCCACTGTTCCTCCTAGTGATTCAGTCACTCTCACTCGTGCTGAGTATGATGATTTGTAGACACATCTTCCATCTAGTTCCCTCGTGGCTGATATTGCATGCTCTGCAGGTGATGAATTTTCTTGCCAAGGTAGTCGTTGGATTATTGATTCAAGGGCATCCAGCCATTTATGTGGAAATAAATGTGATTTTTCGAACTTGCATAGTGTTGCTAATCATAAAAAGTTGGTTCTTGCCGATGGGAGTTCCTCTCCCATTGTTGGTCAGGGAAATATCTCCATCTCCCCTACTCTTCAATTATCAAATGTTCTCCATGCTCCTTTATTCCCTAAAAATTTGTTATCAGTTAGTCGTGTTGCAAAAGAGTTGAATTGTCAAGTAATATTTGATCCTACCTGTTGCACTTTTCAGGACTTGTTGACGGGGAAGATGATTGGTGGAGGCTATGAGGAAGGTGGAGTCTATTATCTACACCAACCAGTTGGCTCTGTTTATTCCGCAGTTGAGTTCTCTTCTAGTCTGTTGCTTTGGCATCATCGTCTTGGTCATCTTCTGTTGCTTAAATTGCGTAGAGTTATTCCTCATAACTCGTTGTCCACTACTCTGCTGTGTGAAGCATGTCAGCTTGGAAAGCATCATAGGAGTTCATTTCCGTCTAGTCAGAGTCCTTCAAGTCAAAATTTGTTTGATCTTCTTCATGTTGATGTTTGGGGTCCAAGTAGAATTCTTAGTCATTCTAAGTGTCGTTATTATTTAGTCATTGTAGATGATTTTTCCAGATTATCTTGGGTATTCTTGTTAAAAGATAGGGCTTAAGCCCCTATTATTCTTAAATCCTTGATTATTGAAATAAAAACTCAATTTAATTTTTGCGCCAAAGTTGTTCGCACCGACAATGCTCTTGAATTCAAATTATCTAAATTATTACAATTTTACAAAAATCTTGGGATCCAACCTCAGACTTCTTGTCTTCATACCTCACAACAGAATGGAGTAGCGGAGCGCCGACATAGACACATTCTAAATGTTGCCCGTTGTCTTAGGATTCAATCTAATATGTCTGCGTCTTACTGAGGAGATGCGGTTCTAACTGCGGGATACCTAATAAACCGTATGCCTTCAACCTCTGTGGGGGATCGTATTCCCATTCAGATGCGGAAGCTCCTCTTTTTCCTATCTCTCTAAAGGTGTTTGGTTGTTTGTACTTTGTTCATAAACTTGGTCTTAACCGCGATAAATTGTCATCCCAATCTATCAAATGTGTTTTTGTTGGGTATCCCAAGCACCAAAAAGGATATCGGTGTTATGATCCCATATCCCAGAGAGAGTATGTCAGTGTGGATGTTTCCTTTTTTGAGTCTATCCCATATTTTTCTAGTACCTCTCCGAGAATATATGATAGTCAAGGTGATTAATTCCCTCTTCCTGTTCCTCCTTTTCCATTAGAATCTGTCAATTTTGAGCCGCTTGTTTCCAGTCTGACTTTGTCTCGTTACAAAAATCCTCCTATGGTGTACACACATCGAGCTCCACCCAACTTTATGCCTGTGTCATCAGCTTCTTCAGAGGTGAGTGTTCCTGACCCTACTGACGATCCTCTTGTTGATGGTGATTTACCTATTGCTCTTCGGAAAGGAAAAAGGCAATGTACACTTCATCCTATTTCTCAGTTTGTTTCCGAGGCACAACTTGGTGAAAATATGAAGAATTTTGTATTCGCCTTATCCGGTGGATCAGTTACTCTCAATCATCATCACGCCCTTCTGGACCGCAAATGGGCAACGACCATGCAGGATGAAATGGACGCACTGCTTTCTCGCAGAACATGGGACTTAGTTGATCCTCCACTTGAGGCTGATATTGTTGGTTGTAAATGGGTCTATACTATTAAGTATAACCCCGATGGATCCATTGAAAGGTTTAAAGTTCGCCTGGTTGCAAAAGGCTATACTCAAACTTATGGAGTGGACTTCTTTGAAACCTTCTCTCCTGTTGCTCGTCTTGGGACTATTCGTCTTGTTTTGTCCGTCGCAGTGCACCATGGTTGGTCTCTATGTCAGCTTGATGTGAAAAATGTCTTTCTGTATGGAGACTTGGAGGAAACAGTTTATATGCAGCAACCTCTGGGGTTTGAGGTTCAGGGGGAGTGTCAGAAGGTATGCAAGTTGAACAAGGCAATCTATGGTCTCAAACAGAGTCCCTGTGCGTGGTTCTCCAAGCTGACTGAGGTCATGTCAGCATTTGGGTTTGTCCGATCTGCTTCTGATCACTCTTTTTATTAAAAAGACTTGCACAGGGATTGTGGTCATGATAGTATATGTTGATGACATTATAGTCACAAGAAGCAGTGAAAAAGACATTTCTGAGACAAAGTCCCATCTTCAGAAACACTTTGTGACTACAGATCTGGGACCACTCAGATATTTCTTAGGCATAGAGGTTGCAAGGAGTAAAGAAGGATTGGTTCTGTCACAGCGGAAATATGTCTTGGACCTGCTGAAGGAGACAGGGATGTTAGGTGTCAAACCTGCAAAGATTCCTATGGATCCCAAGTCTCATCTGTTTGATGAACAATCCGAGTATGTGGACTGTAGCAGTTATCGCTCCTTGGTGGGCAAGCTATTATATGTGACTGTGACCAGACCTGACATATCCTTAGCCGTGAGCAAGATAAGTCAATTTATGGACAAACCTACAAAGGCTCACTGGGAGGCTGCAATGATGATTCTCAAATATCTAAAGTTCTCCCCTGGCAAAGGACTATGGTTTAAACGAAGCCCCTCTTTAGATGTTACTGCCTATTCAGATGCAAATTATGCAGGGTCGATTATTGATAGAAAGTCCACAACTGGATTTTGTGTGTTTGTTGGAGGGAATCTTGTTACTTGGAGAAGTAAGAAACAAATTGTTGTTGCTAGGTCGAGCGCTGAGTCAGAGTATCGGGCTATGGCTCAAACTGTTGCTGAGATGATGTGGCTTAAATCTGTGTTGACTGATCTCCAAGTGAAAGTCTCATTACATGATATATGGTAATAGAGCTGCTACTTATATTGCAAATAACCCAGTGTTTCATGAACGGACAAAGCATATTGAGGTGGATTGTCACTATGTATGTGACCTGGTCCAAACTGGGTACATTTGCACCAAGCACATATCTTCAAAGAACCAAATTGTCGATGTCTTCACGAAACCCCTAGCGAGTTCAAATTTTTCAAAATGTTGTGACAAGCTGAGGCTTATTGATATATATGCTCCAGCTTGAGGGGGAGTGTTGAGAAGCAGTCACCGTACATATGCATATGGGTAGTTTGGTAACTACTTAAGAGGTCAGGGGCATTATTGTGAACAATGTTTTAGTCTAATCTCTCTATTTAAGTGAGATTAGACCTAATGAGAATTAACGATTCTTCCTCCCTCTCTCTATCTCTCTCTCTGTCTTTCTTTTTCCTGATTTGCTAGAAACCCTAGCCGGCTTCAACAAATGAAAAAGAACCTATCTCCTATGGAGCAGCAAGTCAAAACCCTCGATGGGTGGAGGGCATGAATGAGGAAATCAAAGCGTTACATGAATGCAACACATGGACAGTAGTTTACCGACCTCCAGGAAAGAATATTGTAGGCCACAGACTATGTCACAGGGATTCGGCTAGCAGGGTGCCGCACCCTCGTCGACGCGACTCGACGCGGGTGCGGGTGCGGGTGCGGCACCGGGTGCGGTCAACCCGACCCTGGGTGCGGGACCCGCGCCCGGGGGAGCCCCCGGACCCCCCTTCCTGCGAGGGCAAAAACAATGAATCAGGCTCCACAAGTCCTCACTTTCATCTTTGGGGACAACCATATAAGATAAAAAAATGGTAAAAAGCAAGTTGGGCACATATTTAGATATACATCTAAAAAAATCAATGCCTCTACAAACATAAAACAAAAGGCTTCTCATGAAGAGCGATCAGTCTAGGAAGTTAATAAGTGTGTTGACTTCCATAGCCATCTGCTGGTGTTAACACATGACCATAAAATACACCCTTGAAGTTTAAAAATGACTTGGCAGTTCCATGCATTAATGGACACCAGTAGCTATTTTTGCAATTTTGTGTAAAAATAAGTTACACACTTATTAGCTGTGCATTCAAAATGCACAATTATTAATATGTTTTCCTAATAAAAATTACTAAAATGTCCATAATTGTGACAATTAATACACCTAATCACCATATCAATTTTTAAATTTGTTAGGGGCATAAAATTGTGGTGAACGTGCTAACATGCATAAATGTCATGGACCTTAACAGCTACCATACATTCATACATATACACTATACATGATATATATATATATATATATATATATATATTTTTACATTTTTTCCCCTACCGCAGCCCCGCACCCGGGTTTTTTGGAAGTGCCGAATCCCCGCACCCGCACCCGCACCCATGTGACATAGGCCACAGATGAGTGTACAAAATTAAATATAAGTCTGATGGGAGCGTAGAGAGATTTAAGGTGCGCCTCATTGCCAAAGGATATACCCAAGAACACGGGCTGGATTTCAATGAAACCTTTAGCCCTATTGTTCGAATGGATAGAATAAGGGTGGTTGTCACTCGCAGCCGCTCACAAATGGCATTTATTTTAGCTAGACGTGAAGAACACCTTTCTTCACGGGAATCTACATGAAGAAGTTTACATCGAGCACCCTTTTGGGTACCCTGAAGGCGGCACCAAAGGCACGGTTCTCAGATTAAATAAAGCTATCTATGGGATGAAGTAGACATCTAGAGCCTGATTTGAGAACCTTAGTGACGTGATTAGACATCTCGATTTCATAAGAAGTCACTGGAATTATTCGTTGTTTGTTCATCATAACAACAAAGGTATGACTATTTTGCTCATTTATGTGAATGATATAGTCATAACTGAAAGTAACATTTTCAGGATCAAAGAGTTGAAAAGAGTATTTCATGATCAATTTCACATGAAAGATCTAGGGTTGTTGACATATTTTCTGGGAGTTCAAGTAGACCAAAGAGATAATGCTCTTGTTCTTACTCAGTGCAAATATGCTTGCGATCTTCTTCAGCGAAGTGGGCTGTTGCATTGCAAACCAACAAAAACTCCCATGGCTCAAAATGTAAAATTACAGGAAACTCAAGATGGTGATTTGTTGCTTGAGCAGGAAGAAAAATTCAAAAGTATAGTGGGAGCCCTACAATACATAACTTTCACTAAACCTGATCTTGTTTATGTTGACAATCAAATTTCTCAATACATACATACACCTAGACAAAGCCACATGGAAGTTGTCAAGAAAATTTTACGATACATTAAAAGTACTTTGTCTGACGGTTTGGTTTATAATAGAGGAAATGAAGTTGTTTATTCACATATCACTATTATAGCATACTCAAATGTTGATTGGGCAGGCGACCCAACCGCTGGAAGGTCTGTGACTGGCTATCGGGTATACCTTGGGGGGCATCTTGTCTCTTGGTCCAACAAAATGCAAAGAATCGTCGCCAGATATAGTACAGTAGCGGAGTATAGAGTCATAGCAACAGTTACGACAAAAGTTTTGTGGATTAGACATCTCTTGACAGCATTGCATCAGGGAATAGTGAAATCAGTGCTCTATTGTGACAACTGGAGTGCAGTTGCTATTTTCACTAATCATGTACAACATGAAAAAATGAAACATCTGGAGTTAGATCAGCATTTTGTTCGGGAGAAAGTTGAGGATAAAGAAATTCAACCTATGTTTGTGACTAGCGAGAGGCAAATTGCAGATCTATTTACCAAACCTCTTTCAATTAATAGGCATTGGTTTCTAAAAGCCAAATTATCCATGATCCATAACCATGCACAGTTTGAGAGAGTATTAAAGAGTAGACGTGTACTTTAAATAGGGGTATTTTAGTCTTTCAAGTTATATCAGGATATGTTTGTACATGTTGTATATGTTCAAGGGTATTTTTGTACATTTAAAATATTTTAATATAAAAGGAGGAGAACCCTAATCATATGGGACGTCCTCTCATTCTTGGTTGCCATTCTATTGCATCGTCTACTACAAGTTGCACGAGTTTCAAGGCTTCTTCTCGCTATGTTGGTCGTTGGCTTGCATAGAGGGGAAACGCCCATGGGAATCGAACCTTGGTTGCCCATCTAGCAGCCAGTGCCGCACCCCACTACACCAACAGCCCTTGGGGTGTAAGGATGTGATCTACATGCTTGGTTTCATAAGGACTGGCTCTTAAATAATCTGATTACAATGCATAAGTAGGACCTTTTAAGCCTTGAAAATCAATGGTTCAAAATTTTCGTAAATATTGAAGCATTCCGAAATCTTGTTTTTTCATTAAAAAACATGATCCAATAATCAATTCATAGCAAATGGGCCATGCCAAACACGTGCAAGGTTGGATTTGCAAAAAAAAAATGTTGCAAATGTCTAGTTCATAGTTTAGTTCTCATATTCCCCGCTCTCATACTCTAGTGACCTTTGAAAATACACAAACTACAAACCATGTGAACTGGACATGAACTGGGCATTTTTGGAACTTTTTTACAAAACTTACCCTGCATTCATGAACCAATATTAGGGGAAAAAACAGATATAAAAAATCCAAATTAAAGCTACAGAAGATAAAATAGATGAGTGAATAACAGCATTGACATGAGCTGCTGTTTTTGCTGAGACAAACAGAACAGTTTGAAGTCTTATGTTTAATTTTGCACAACAGTATGCATATTTAGCAGGTAAGTCATTAAAACAATTATGTGCAAAGCCTTCAAAATGAATATTAAAAGATTTAATAGAACCTTACTTGTTCAAGGGTCCTTACAGCTCTTTGATTAGTTGTTCGGTGTTTCTCCACCTAGAGAAAAGGTTTTTAGAAAAAACACAAATAGAAACGCATAAAGAGAGAATCTAACCAATAATTACAGAGCAAAAACAACTGCACAGTCCCTTTCCATCTATCGTTGGTCCCTTTCACAAACTACACAATATGCAAGTTTGCAAATATATGCACATTCTAAATAATTTTTTAGTTAACTATATATCTTTGATATGTTTCGGACGTTTGTTCATGATTGACAGTCAGTAACTTCATATATAGAGGATTTTGCTAGATGTAGCATAATTGTGAATACATTTTATATATATATATATATATATATATATATATATATATATCCCAACATCTTTTGGACTTAATCAACAAGAATGCTATAAAAATAAATAAATATCGTGTGATGTCTACTCACAAATGACAAATGTATAAAACTACAATCTAAATGACGGAGCTTTTAAAAAAATTGTAAAAGGAAAAAAAATGATAAGCATGACAAGATTATACTTTTGTTATTCCACTAAGGAAAAGAATTGACGTGCAAAAAAGGTAGCCAAATTTTAAAAACATACGGCATGCTGCAGGGGCACCTTTAAGTTATGGACAGTATACAAGATTAAAGGATGCCACAATTTAGATGGCAAAAAAATATGAAATATGATGATTCAGCAACAAAATCCATTTCGCAAATGCTTAACATAAGTGATAACCAACTGCTTCAGAAAGCATTTTATTTTACAAGATTTAGCAACAATCTAAAAATGACATTTTGCCGAAATCAACAGAAGAATGAAATTCCCTTTAATCCCAAAACAATTCTCACCATGGAGCTTCCTGTTGTCATATTCATTAAGAAGTTCCTATCATTATAGTGTCACTACCAAAACTGAACCTCCACAAAATATTAAAAATTAAAATCAAAATGATACCTTAAGAGAGTTTTTAACGCACCCACCTACCAGAAATCCGTGGCAAGACAGGAACTTGTATGTGCAAGACAGAATTCCACAACTTCTTAGTTTTCCACATAAGTGAGAGCGTAAAAGACATGGTCTTATTCACCCACTAATCCAAAAATATGGGATATTTCACCTTACTCCAGATTATAATACCCCATTCATCCTGGATAATTGGATGCACCCAAACTCTTCCTCAAAGGAAAAGAGGGAGAAGAAAAAAAGGTTTTTCTAACAATCTCACACACTATTGGTACCGATTGCTAAAATAAACAAAAATAAATAAAAAACCGTTGAACGTATGAAGAAACTCATCTGTTGTACTTGAATAAGAAGACAAGTTCTAGCAAAAAAAATTTGCGGAAAAAATTAAGAGAAGGCAAGAAGAGGAAGCAAAACCAAGAGATTGGGAATAAGAAACAAACAATTACCAGATCATGAGGCATGAATATCCACCGAGCTCGCTGTGTGGATGTTCGGAAATCCGTCATCTTTTCTTCTTCTTCTTCTTCTTCTTCTTCTTCTTCTGGGGAATTTGAACTCCGAGGAAGAGACGCCCACATTTTGTAGAAATTGGGACATGGGTCGGACATTGGACCTCAACAACGGGGTGGAGTTGATCCAGATACGTATGGGTCTGGAATCGGATCAGGACCTGGACTTAGCAATTTGTACTGAAAAATCTTTATTGTCAAGAAAATCCCTGCAAGGAAAATCTCATGATAAATTAAAAATCTATGTTTTTCGGAGACACACTCAGGATAATATCAACACATAAAGCAAAAATATTAGAAATGTATGCAAATATAAAAGTAAAAAACATTCAAATATAAAAATGTGCTTTTATTGTTTGATATCAATCTTATAATTGTTGTAATTTGATACAATATTTTCATTGTTTAATTTATTATAGTTATTTTAGTAGCTGTGTGTTTATTAATTTTTTAAAACTTAAACTTTGAAAAATATTGAGGTTTAGACCTCGCTAATATATTCAGAAAATGTCTCACGTCTTTAAAAACCTTGCTTGTGATTAGGAGTGCAAACGGGTCGGATTCAGACCAGATCTTGACAGATATGCATCTAAATCTAAAATGCAGACAATAGATTCGAATCGGAATAAGATCCCAGGGGGTTAGATTGAATCTGAATCTGAAATACATGTGGTAATACAGGATCCAAAAAAAAAGAACAAAACAAGCTATTTACATGTAAAAAATGCATTTGGATTGAATTTTGATTTGGAATAACCCATATCCGACTTAAAACGCTGACCCGAATCCAAAAATACATATCCAAATCCGATCCCAATCTACATTCAGATTTTACTTAAAGGATCCATATCCAAAAAAACATGTCAGATTAGGATTGGATATCCAACCATATCCGATCTGTTTGAAGACCTACTTGTGAATGTCACCAAGTTGACGGGATGTCACAAGTTTGAAAACCCATGGGTGGTGTCCCTTTCCGTAAGGTCGAAGTTGGGTGTACTTTCCAGTGGGCAGATGGACCTCAAGGGTTTTACTTTTACCAACCAGAGGCTAGCCAATGTGCTGTTGGTGATTGGGGGTGGTTGTTCCCTTGGATTATCCAAAAAGAAAAAAACATTTTTTACGACATTTATCCTAGCCCCATATTTGGTTTATCGAATTTTGATTTTTACACTAAAAGGGACTGATAAAGGGTCGACAGGCCCAAGCCTGGGCCAACTTGGTTATAATTAAGCTCAAGCCGGGCCCTTTAGGCTGGACCCAGTTAACGAGCTGGGCTTGCCATGCCCTATGTATTTTGAAAATAGGCAGGGGTTGTTTCCGGCCTAATTACCTTATCAGGCAGGCTTCAGTTAGACTTTAATTGAGCTCGGGCTGCAAAATGCAGCCCAACCCGATCCATCACAGACTGGTACCAACAACCCGTCGAGTACCTGACCCGATGTCCACCCCTACTTTTTTTATAAAACTTGGAAAATCCCAAAGGCCAGATTAAGTCCAAGCATGGCCTTATATATTTCACATTAAAATGTTTTGTATGTTAATCAGCAATTAGAGCACGTTTGCATACACTTAATAGCAGACACGGAATCGCATGAGAAAGAAACTCCCTGAGATTTTAATCACCTTAAGAAAACCACAGTGGAGTAAGAAGCAGGTGCAAGAAGCAATGCATGAAGCGAGAATAAAGTACTTAAGAAATGCTTTGAAGAATGAAGTGTGGAAGGTCAAGGAAGCATAAATTTAAGTTCTCTACTTAAAAGAAAAATTTAAGTAATTTTATCCAAAACATTTGTTATATATGTAAATTCTTTCATAGAAACATAAATTAAAAAATAACTTTTTAGCATAGAAAACATTTCATGAAATCTTGAAGGTGCATGAATTTTATACCTCCAAAGAGAGCTTCCTGTGAAGCAAAAGGGGCTAATCCACTTTTACTTCCCAACTTCCCTAAGCAAATAATTTTGGATCACACAAAGTGAACTTTCTTATGGGGAAAAAATTCTCATAGTTGGAGATCGTTTACTAAGCAGTTGGAGATTTTCTGCAACTCTCTACAGACACATGTAATTTTCCAAATCAGAGTGCAATAACAATTTTGGCATTTTAAACTTTGATTGCAAAAGAAAAGCTAAAGCTCACTATTTCTGTCTTGGATTGTAAAACATAAAATCACGTGCACGCACACATGCACACAAAAAATATAATGAATTTTCAGTAGCTGTGGCAATTACGATGTAGTTCTAAGGCGTGGCTAAAACTTGTTCCATCAATTGTGTCCTAGGTTTTTTTGTCCACATTTGTCGTTCATCTATACGGCCACAATAAGCAGTTTAAAAATGAGACGAATTAGACACATTGTTCTTTGTTTAGGATTTAAACAAAAATGCACTTCAGTTATTACATCATATTTGTTGCTCACTTTGAAGACACGCACACACACTATAAAATAAAACGAAGTAAAAGCAGATAAATAGAAGGAAAAGGCACCAACATATCACTACCACATAAGAACAAGATTACAAAACGAAACATACATGTACCGTCCTGTAACATTAACAGCAAAACAGCCTTCAAGCATTCAAGAATTAAAAAAAATTATACAACAAAAGAAAAAAAGTCCCAAAACCGTAAAACCCCAAGGTGGGTGAAAACTGCACCACGACAAATTGGGAGATTTGTGTTTAAATGTTTGCACAAACATCATTGCGCAATAACAATTAAACATTATTACGGAAACATAAAAAAGAAAAAGAAAATGTTGGGAAGTGAAGCTGTGCAGTTGAGGGGGCAAGAAATGAGGAGAAATGAAAAAAAATGTGGCCTCATAGATTTGCTCTCCATATTTAACCAGATATTGAGGTTGAATAGGCTGCCAATGTACAGCGTTCTTCACATGATCCTATGATTCAATACTTGTATCTCTATATCAATGAATGTGACCCACCATATTCTCTGACAATGACAGGCACACTTGTTGGTGGAACCTGCACCAAGAACAATATGGACCGTTTTCATCTCTTCAGAAAACAATTAAATAAGACTACATAATTAAATCAAAGGACTAACACAACAGAACTTGAGTCAATGCCAAATTATATTTTACCAAATGAAACAACAGAATCATGTCCATTCAGGTAGTGCCCACATAGTAATTGATCCAATGGTCGGTCACCAGTATATCAAAGGGGGTTTTGAACAATGGCGGTTGGTTTCTCATGTGGCAGGGGAACTCCTCCCTAGTAGCTACAAGTTATTCAAACCCAGGATTGAGTATTAAAAGCACTTTAGGCTTATAAATTTGGATTACTACCATGAATTTTCATCAAGAATAACAATCAGAGTGCCTTACTAATCAGTTTACATTTTCTCCTTTCTCAAGTGTAAAGCAGCATGAACATCTAGAATACAGATGGTGTCAAATGAGTTTGTTAAACCATAATTTGATCAACCAAAGAGAGAGAAAGAGAGAGAGAGGCTAAAGATGTAACGCCACAAGAAGATGAGATGACTACCTAGTACATGGGCTATTTGTTGGTGGTGCCCTTCTGGTTATTATGAAGCTAAGCTGCAATCCTTTAAAAGACTAGCAGGTTGGTGAATTAACGATCCAAATTGGAGATATGAGATTGAACCTGCTATAATATAACATTGTCCTTAAATATGGATTGGCTGGGTTGATATTCCAGCACACTCTAGGACACACCTCAACCTCATCCACTGTTATCTCCATCTTTGTAATTGTAACATTCAGTACTTCTAACAGGCTCCTGTACCCATGTCATAACCAACATTGGTACTTGGCTATGTCACAGGGACTCGCCAACTAGTCTCACCCGCACCCGATGCGGTCAACCTGACCCTGGGTGCAGTCAATGCACCCAGGGTCATTTATGTCCAACTTTTGGACTTTATATATATATAATTTTTTATATTTTTGCCGCACCCCCGCACCCGCACCCATGAGACATAGGTACTTGGATATTTCCAGTATGCGCCAACTGGGTTTTACACGTGTGTTGACCCATTTTATTCATCTTATAATCCAGTAAACATGCCAACACTCTGGGTCAAAAACATCAAATGTTAACTATATACTTTTTATGTTATTAATTATTAGTTAATTATATATATTTTACATTTTTTAGACTTTTCATAATTGACAGTCATCCTCATATGTAAAGCATTTTGTAAAATGCAACACAAGTGTGCAATTCTCTATATAGAGAGCTTTGAAAGCCTACAATTGGCCACTAAGAACTAAAATAAAAGAATACATGAGGGCTGTTGCCAAAGTCAGAATAGACTGGTACACTATGTCATATGGTTGCAGACCTTGTCAAAGCCCTCTTTTTTTAAATAAGGGTCAAAAGTGGACTTGGTCAATGTTGAGCAAGCCCAGTTTTGAACCAATTCGAACTTGGGTGCGGTTTACTGCACCCAACACTGCAAGACCCATGTCCTGCCTCACCCAATGTTGCCAATCGAAGAAGCGGGAGCGAGAAGCAATTCGGGAAGTGGAAATGGAAAACGAGACACTTTTAAAATTTTAGGAAGTGTGAAGCACGAAACGACTTAGAAGTGAACCAAGAATCGTCTGGAAAAGGAGTAGAGAAGCAAACTGGAAGCGACTTAAGAATCAAACTAGAAGCAAATCAGGATTCAAAAGGGAAACAAAAAGGGAAGCGACCTATGATTCGAGTGGAAAGCAAAAGAGAAGCGAATAAGAATAAAAAAGGAAGCGAAAATGTAATTATATTTTTTTTAATTTACCAAAATAAAATACTTATATTATCATTGACAAAATAAAACATGAGTAAATAACATTAATGCTGATTTATTAATCTCAAAACTGAATCATAAATGCAAGTGCAACCATTTAACAAATATTGTTGTTGCAAGCATTTAATAAATAATACATCAAGAAAATTCATAATTCATATTCCTATTGCAACCATTTAACAAATGCATCATGTTGCAAACATTTAATACATAATTTCATCAAGAAAAATTCATAATACACCTATGGATGTCGTCGAAGCTCACTAGATTTCACCAAATGTTTGGGACTCTAGAACGAGAGAGGTTAGGGTTTGGAAATTGAAAATCCCAAACCCTACTCGGTTTTCGTTTTTCATATTTCGCGATATTTTGGAAGCATGAAGACCCATGTTCGGACGTGTTGGGTGCCTCACCCAAGGTTGTTAGTCGAAGAAGCGGGAGCGAGAAGTGAATCGGGAAGGGAAAGTGGGAAATAAGGCACTTCTAAAATTTTAGGAAGCGGGAAGAAAGGAAAACGAAGAGGAAAGCGACCTAGGATTCGAGTGGGAAGCGAATAAGAATCGAAAGGGGGGCGAAAATATAATTATATATTTTTTTAATTTACCAAAATAAAATATTTATATTATAAATGATAAAATAAAAATGAGTAGATAACATTAAAGTTGATCTATTAATCTCAAAACCGAATCACATATGCAAGTGCAACCATTTAACAAATACATCATGTTGCAAGCATTTAATAAATAATACATCAAGAAAAAATCATAATTCATATTCCTATTGCAACCATTTAACAAATGCATCATGTTGCAAGCATTTAATAAATAAATTTATCAAGAAAAAATCATAATACACCCGTGGACGTTGCCGGAGCTCACTAGATTTCACCAAAAGTTTTGGACTTTAGAAAGAGAGAGGTTAGGGTTTGGGAATTGAAAATCCCAAATCCTACTCAGTTTTCATTTTTCATATTTCACAATACTTCAAAATGATTATTTTACCCTTTTAAAAAAACTAAATTTCTTTTATTTTTTGGATAAATAAAATTTATTAAAGGTTAACCTAAAACTCTTCAAGCCCTAAAAAAGAAAGGATATTGGGAAGCGAGCTTCCCAATAACGGAAAACAACTTTCCCATTTAAAAGGGGTGCTTCCCTCTATGTTTCGGAAGTGCCGTGTTTCATGCTTTCAAAGCGTGTTTTGGGAAAACGTGTTTCCCAGCCCTAATGGGTGCTTTTGGTAACCCTGGCCTCACCCCACCTGCATCTGCATCAAGTCATGTTAATGTTGGTGCTTTGACTCTTCTAAAGAGTCTTTGTGATAGCTGGCATATCATTTAAGTGAAAGACTCTACCTAATATAGTCCACCAATTACATGAAAAAATCGTATTACTCTTCAAATTCAAAATGTTTTCTAGCTAAATATTGATAAACTATGACTAGGGATGCACAACGAGCCGAGCTAGATTAGGCTTGACCCATTTAAATTTGGCTAGAACTTGTTCAAAAATTAAATGAGCAGAGCTTGAACAAGGGTTCAGGCTTGGTACACATAAACGAGCTGAGCTTGAACAAGCAGTCTGGCTCGGTAAGCCCGATTAAGCTTGGCTTACATAGTTATATAAAGAAATTAAATTTTATATATGTATAACTTTGTTCATAATGTGAACACAAAGAGAGGTCTAACCTTAGAGATAAGTTGTTGGTCAATTTTGAAAGTGGTGTGGGTTTAAATCCCACCACTTTCCTCTCTTCCAAAAAGTGTTTTCTACAATTTTCAAAACCTTTGAAAACTTTTTAAAATTAAAGGTGTTCAGTTCTAGCCGAGTCGAGCTTTGCTCGAGCCAATCTTGGGCAAAGGTTGTTCAAGCTCAGCTCGAGCTCGAGCCAAACATGAACAACCAGTTTTTCTTCTCAAGCCAAGCCGAGCCAGCCCAAGCTCAACTCATGTGCATCCCTAACTGTGACCACGAAAAATTCCTACCACCTTGTTTCCTACTCCATTGACCATGTACCAAATACCATACAAATCTCTTTAGGATATAGGCATGTTTTGCCCTCATGTCATTGATCCATCTCTTTGTGCAACTTTCTTTCCAGCCTAACTCATCCTTGCATTCTCCTATCTGTTGAAAATGTTTGTTTCTTGTGCACATCCATCACCCTGATGCACATATGCATTCAAATGGTCATTGACTACCTCTATGGGGGCCTTACAGAGGGTGAACGCACTAGAGGGGTCTACCTCTACAGTGCCCATGGTCAAGGAGTTAATATACTTGGCATTGACTATTAATGGAAAAGCTATCAATGTAATGGTCGATACAGGGGTCACCCATAACTTCATAGCCCAACTGGAAGCGAGAAGACTGTGCTTGCAATGGGATCAAAATGTCAGTCGCACGAAGGTTGTGAACTTAGCAGTACAATCCATCTTGGGAGTATCCAAGAACATACAAGTTGGGGCTGGACAATGGACAGGCAGAACAAACTTCTTGATTGCCCCGTTGGACGATTTCAAAGTAATCTTGGGGATGGAGTTCCTACGGGCGAGTAAGGTTGTGTCCATGCTCCACCTGGACATCGTCAGCTTTACGAGTGAAGAGTCCCCTTGCATGATCTTCGCTTCGACACCGGGAACGTTGAACGTCCGCATGGTTTCTGCTTTGCAGATTAAGAGGGGCCTTCAATGAAGCGATCAAACATTTTTAGTGGTGGTGCGAGAAGGAGCAAAGGGGAAGTCTCCTGAAGATGTATCGTTATCCATTGTTACGATATTAGAGGAATTCCAAGAGATAATGCCTCAGAAGTTGCCAAGAAACTTGCCACTACGAAGAGAAGTGGACCACCAGATAGAGTTGGTGCTAGGTGCAAGACCCCTTGCGATGGTGCCATATAGAATGGCCCCGCCCGAACTGACAGAACTTAGAAGGGAGCTAGACAAAATGTTGGCTGCTGGAATTATCCGACTGTCAAAGGCTCCTTTCGAAGCTCATGTGTTGTTTCAGACCAAACATGATGGGTCCAAGAGGTTGTGTGTAGACTATAGGGCACTCAACAAATTGACACCCATCATATGTGGTTGGTTATATCTCCAGGACTTCTGATAAGCATATTTAGTTAGTATAAGGAAACATTATGCTTGGCTTACAAGAAAGCAGTACAAGTTATTGAAGTTCCAGTCCTTGATAGCATACATGTCACAGCTATTGCCGGTTTGGGCTGAAGTATGTTTCATAGTAAAAGGCATCACCCAACTTCGTCAGAGGCAGAGGATTGACATAACAAACCTCGTGTTGAATGGTTAATAGCACATCAAATAGTACAGAAGTGGGAGCAGGAGGCACCCATGTACCAAAGACATAAAACAGACAAATAGTACATAAATGGGATGACTAAATATTCAAGGATGTATACATGGAAAGACAACAAAAAGCATGTACCAGAGACATAAAACAGGTCTTGAGCTTCTGGAGGTCCAAGATTATGATAAAAGTTTCTGATAAGCAAAAGGGTTGAACACTTGAGCTTCTAGAGCACTTTCAGCTTCTACAAGACCAGGCTTCCTATCTGGTATAGATGTTTCCAGTTAATACTATATTCTTGAAAATCTAGTCTCGACCGAATCTGACAAATTGCAGCTGTAACTCACTTCACCTAAAGTATGTAAACGGGATTTGGCCTTGGTTTACAATCCCTTTGTAGCAAGAGCGCCAGCACTACGTATTTCATGTACTGACTTTTGTTTCATATTCTGCAGCTTCCTAGGTAGCATTTGCAAATATATTAGCATGATATTTGTGATGTTGCCTTTTTTCTCTTGGACTTGTTTTTGTCTTATGTTTTTGATAAACTTGAACACTCTCATGTTACCTAACAAAGAAATTACTTGTAGTAATCAGGAATTTAAAAATAACAAGCAACATCACTGATAATTAATGATAGACACAGTTAGGAAGGGAAATCATGTAAAGTGGTTTGTGATAATCTGGACATATTTTCTTAAAAAAACATGCATAAATGGATATTTAGTACAGTTAAATACATGCATTGAACTGGACTATGCTTGTGTTTACTAATGCTTCACTTGAGATACTTAATGAGGCAACTGCTAGGGCGATAAAACAGTTGATTCACTTGCATGTGTCTCACACTGGGCTTGCTAAACACTTTCTTTTATCAGTTAGCTGCTAGAGTAAGCACAAGCCATAAACCTGCCTGTTTTCAAGCTTGACATAAAAAACACGAGTAAGGGTGACCATGTGTCTGAAAAAATATTAAATGGACAACTAGAATTCCATATTATAATTAGCACATCTTCATTTACAAAGACAGCCATTATCTTAGAGACTTATGTCTAAGCATTAGCAAATGTTTTTTCTGATATCCAAGCAAGTCAAGATCATGTTTCACAGAGATCCTCCCAGGCCTCAAATTTTCAAACGTCAAGAGACGCATGCCAGCACAAAAATATACCAAAAGACAACATCAAACATTTCTTACTTCATTTAACATAGTAATCGCATGACTGATGAAGATCAGAGTATGGAAAACTAAACACATCACTTACCATGCCATAGTCTGTTATTATCATCGACACGTAATCTGAAGGAGTTGCATCATAACTGCTTCAGAGAAAACCAGAATCAGTGGATTTAAGTTAAGACAAAGCAACAAATTTTCAAATGTTAAAATTCTTGTGTTGTTACTCCAAATACATACATCAGATTAAGGAGCTGCAACTTTTCATTATCAGCCCAATTTTCCAAATGGTCCATGTCCCTTATTGCTGAAACATTTGAGATGGCATCTGGATCACCTGCAAAAAAAAATCAGATGTATGCTTCATAGGTTTTCTTGAACATGCCCCTAGTGCAGTTAAAACTCACTATATATATAAACTAAAGCAACAAAAGAAGAATATGAAAACTCTATACCAAGTTCATTAGAGCATATAGAATCAAGCTGGACCCTTTCATGGAACTTGTAAGCTTCACAACATATCAACACTGGAACACGAAAAGCATGAGCCACCATGGCAACACATGCTGTCCCAACCCTCGAGTAAACAGTTCCATTTGATAACACTGAAGCAGCTCCTAGAAAGACCCGTGTTGCTTCATGCATTACATAGGAAATAGCAGTTATGTGGGTGTAGGTACAGTTGATGCCCCTTGCTAACAAACGCCTAAGCAACTTCTGCCCTTCAAGCTTAGGATGTGAGTCCACAACCACAACACGAAATTTCTTACCAAGCTCATGAGCATAGGCAAATATCATTTCAACAACACAGGCAGAGCCATACGTTAGCAACACATCTCCATCTCTGATCTTGGTCACCGCATGCCCGACAATCACCTTATCTGCAAGTACTATCTTTTCATTTATGAAACGATCAATATCCAACTGTAACGAAGCTTTTGCTTCTGACTCTGTTAATGTCAATGACAGCTTAGATATTCGATCCTTCAGAAACCTGATAGCATTCCCCATGCTGATTGAAAGAGGCCTACATGAGATGAAGAAGCTAACATAGCTATTAATTTTTGCAGTTAAATCTCGCACCAAAGCCTTCTCTGGTGGTGTTCTGTAATCTTTGATGGCCTCCTGAAATGCTAAAAGCATTTCTACACAACGTGCATTGCCGCCGGAAATATCACCAGACAGATATTGCAAACCCACCTGAAGAAAATTGGTTGAATAAAAAAAGTAACATCAGCATGTATATAAACATAAAGAGAATAGGCATAACAACCGTTGTAATGATAAAAGAAAATGCACTCATGCAGATGCACACACACACACACACAAGAGAGAGAGAGAGATTTCTGGCATATAGTGTCCCCGTGAACATATTCAGGTGAATGTTGGTAATGAATAGACTGCTTTAGGAGCACCTTGTCCACTATAGGTGATCCTTGGAGCAGTCAACTTTTTGTTCCCTTTTTCTTTCTTTATTCTTTCATATTTTCTTCTATTTTCATTTATACTTTTGCTTTATAAGTACATCCTTTTGTTCATTCTTCCTTTTAACTCAACAATGTTTTAGGGGTATCCTTTTGCTTTTCATGAAAAAGGAACATTAATATGTTGTGCATGTCCCAGCTAAAAATAAAAATATATAACATGTATAGTAACTAGGTTTTTTTATTTTTAAACTTTTTTAGTTTGTTTAGTTTGTATTGAACTAGTCAAAGCATTGACTAGTCAATACAAAGAGAGTCGTTGGGCTCCCAACGGCGGAGCCCAACGACTCTATTCCCCCTTTCTTTTGTGTATAAATATGGGGCATTGCTCCCACTCAATGTATGAATTTAGTGTGGATTACAATCAATAAAATTATTGTTTTTCCTCTTGTTCTTAAACCCAATTAGTGTGTATTTGTGTAAGAACCTTTCTTGTGGTTCTTTTGAGTGTTCATTCCGGTATTTTTAGTGGAACTCTTTGAGTGTCCATTGTTGGTGATTTAGTGAACATCCTTGAAGGAGCTCGTGTTCTTACATGGTATCAGAGCACAGTGATCAAACTAAAATTGTATTCGAAACATTGGGAAGTGTGCCACTCCAAATTTGAAAGTCTTTGAGCTCTCTTATATTTTCTATTCGAAGTGTTCGTGATTGGTGGCATTTGCGTGATGATAAAGTGCTCGTAACTTTCACCGATACTCTTATTATTTTCTCTTTTTTTTTTCTATTCTTATCTTTTGTTTTTTTCAAACATTGTAAAAATAGATGAAAATGATAATGTCACCATAAAACCCATTAAGCTCAACGACTTCAACTATGTAACATGGGTTTCAATTATGAAGCATCTTATATGGAGAAAAGTATTGTGGGGATTAATGGATGGGACCGATCCGGAACCTAAACTAATCCTTACCAAAGTATAATGTGAAAAAGAGGTACCTCTTACGGAGGTTGAAAAAAATGTGACAATAACCACTTATGAGAAAAAGTGGAAGGAATGAAGAATGAGACATGCCAAGATTATGTCTTGGCTCATTAGTAACGTCGACATCAAAAAGTGTTCAAGTCTTGCAAAATCAAACAATGCATGAGATTATCTGAAGAGAATGTACTCTCTTAAAGATATTGCACATGTGTGCAACTTACAAGATAAGGTACGAAATATGGTTCAAGGAAACAAAAATATTAGAGAATAATATAATAGTCTGTCTGAATTATGGGAAGAGTTGGCTCTTCTTGAACCAAAGTGGCATTATCCGGAAGATACAGAACTCCGTCAAAATCAAATAGATACGGAACATTTTTTTAATTTATTAATGGATTGAGATCGGGATTTGAATCCACCAAAACTACTCTTCTTCGTCGAAGAAAAGTCCTTTCGATAGAAGATACAATAGAAGAATTAAGTATGAAAGAAAATAGGCTTAAAAAGAGAATCTCAAAGTGTAATGATGACTCGGTTATAACCGTATCTAAACCAAAAAACTATATTCGTACCTACAAACCGCCGACTATGGAAAGTCAAATTATGAGAAAAGGTAATGAGTATGAAAGAAAGAAAGTTATTTGCTACTATTGTTGTGAACAAGGACATGTAAAAACATATTGTCCTAAATTGAATAAACCTTATGAGAAGAAGGTTGCCTCTGTTGGACCTCCACAGAAATCAAGTGAACCATCCATTGAAAACATGTCCTTAACACAATTAGTGGAGGTTCTTCAACCTCTACTCAAAGGAGCATCTTCATCCACTAGAGCAGTGGTCTCTTCCATCGTCATCTTCGTTCCCGATAAATCTCTTTGGCTTCTTAACTCAGGTGTCTCTTTTCATATGAGGCTAAATAGTGATATGTTATCCAAATGTCACAATTCAAGTGGGTCAAATGTTTTCACTGTTGATGGAACATCTCTAGAGATAAAAAGAATAGAAAATTTTGAAAACATCTCTTAAAACTCAAAAAAGATTTTGCATTCCACAAATTATATATATTTCAAAACTTAACTTAAATCTTTTATCTGTTTTTCAATTATCTGACCATGGATATAATGTTTTTTTCTACTTTCGTGGTTGTCGAATGCAAAATCGCCAGTCAGGGAAGCTGATTGGGGAAGGCTATAGAGAAGAAGACTTATTCTACATAGATTGTTTGGAAATATCCAAGAATAATTTTGTTGTAATGTTCAGAAAGTCGATTTGGATCTATTGCATAAGAGCCTTGGCCATCCTAGTATATCCAAGATCCAATTTTTTCCAAAGATGAAATTTTTTTGTAATTTTAAAAATTTTATGTGTGAAAATTGTATTCTTGGTAAAATAAAGAGATTACCTTTACAAGAAAAAATATTTATTTCTTCTCGACCACTTGAGTTAATATATTCGGATGTGTGGAGACCTGCACCTATTATATCAAAGGGTGGTTTTATGTATTGTGTAATTTTTATGAATGATTTTATGAGATACACTTGGATTTGTTTTCTTAAACATAAGTCAGAAGTTTTCTCACACTTCTAAATATTTTATAATTTAGTCAAAAATCAATTTAAGAATGATATTTTCATCTTTCACATTGATTCAAGGGGAGAGTTTTTATCAAAAAAATTTAAAGATTACCTAAACCTATACAGTATCACACATCAAAAATCATGTCCTTATTATAAATCAACAAAATGGTTTAGCTGAAAGGAAGCATAGGCATATTATAGAAACAACAAGGACTTATTATAAATCAAGTACCAAAAGTTTTTTGGGCTAAAGTCACTAGCTACAGTTTATCTTATTATCAGAATGTCATCCGCTTCCTTAAAAAATGTATCCCCTATTGAAAAACTTTTTAAACAAATCCCATATTACTCTAGGTCAAGGGTTTTTGGATGGAAGTGTTTCATTTTTACTATAAAAAATGACAAACTCTCTCCTCGTGCTATTCCTTGTGTTTTTCTATGATATGCAAATAATAAAAAAAGTTATAGATGTTTTGACTTTAAAACTAAAAGGTTATATATGTCAAATAATGTATCATTTTTAAAAAACGAAAGGTTTTTTGAAACTGAGAAAACTAAAAAAATAAATGAGTATTCTTTTTTGTTGGATTTAGTTCTAAAGATTAGCGAGTGTGATATTGATGAAAACCAAGAAGTTAAAAATGATATGATAAGTGAAGAATCGTCCCATAAAGATCAAGATTGTATTCAATATTCTAGGCGTGGTAATTTAGAACATCTATGTGCTCTCAAAAAATATACCAGTAATGAAAAACAGGAAGAGATACAAACAAGGTCATCTAGAGTGTCAAAAATCTCTAAAAAAATTGTGTCCTATGAGTATTTTTCACCTAAGTATCAAGCCTACATTGCATTAATATATTCCTACATAAACCTTCCAACTATGATGAAGCAAAGGAACATCCTGAGTGGGTAAAAGTTATGAGAGTGGAATTAAATGCCTTAGAAAAGGCGAATACTTGGACTATTCAAGACATTCCACCAGAAAAGAAGCCTACATGTTGTCGATGGGTGTATAAAGTTAAAACCAAGAGTGACGAAACTTTTGAGAGGTATAAAACCAAATTAGTTCCAAAGGGATATTCCCAAGAGTATGGAATAGACTATAAGAAAAGCTTTGTTCCAGTTGCTAGAATGACCACACTTAAGACCTTAGTAGCCTTGGACTCTGTAAAGAAACTGCCTATATATCAAATGGATGTTAAAAATGTGTTTCTCAGTGAAAACTTGGCCGAAGAAGTTTATATGAAACTGTCACCTGGCATAATTATTTTTAAAGGAAAAGCTCTTCGTTTAGATAAGGCTCTATATGGTCTTAAAAAAGACCCAAAGGCTTGGTATGACAAGTTTAGTCAAATTATGCTTGAATTTGGTTTTCATTCTTGTCTAACTGAATAAGCTTTGTTTATTAAGATTTCTGATGCAGGTATTATTAGCATTCTCCTCTACGTTGACGATATGATTATCACTAGAAGTGATAAACAGGGAGTTGAAAATATTAAAAGGCTTCTCAAAACACATTTTGAAATGACGGATTTGGGTTTCTTAAAAAAAAATCTTGGTATAGAAGTTGTTTATTCTTCTAAAAGTTATTTGCTGACTCAATCTAAGTTTGCTCTAAATATTGTTGATAGGTATGGTATCTCATATGAGAAGAAGGTCGACACTCCCGAAGTTGTCAACATCAAAATGAAGATTCATGATAGAGAACTACTTGAAAATCCAACATCTTAAAGACAACTTATCGGTACTGTCATATCTCTCAATTACGAGATTTGACATTGTCCATGCAGTTCATACAGCAAGCCAATTTCAGCATGCTCATACCACTGTTTACATGAGAGTTATTTTGCGCATTATTAGATATATTAAAGCTTTTATTTTTCGATGACTTTTTTTGTCTGCTTCTACCTCCTTAGATTTAATTGCTTATACTGATGTTGGCTAGGAAGAAGATCCAAATAACTGACACTTAATTATTGTTTTTTGTGTATTTTTAGGTGAATCATTGATTTCTTGGAGGTGCAAAAAGCAGTAAAAAGTTTTTCTCTCATCAACTGAAGCAGATTACAGAGTCATGGCTACAACCACTATGAAGGTGGTCAAATTAAGGAGATTGTTAGATGACATGGGTGTTCAGAGTAAAGGAACATCACGATTATGCAGTGACAATAAAAGTTTCATTTACATTGCCAGCAATCGGACCTTCCACGAACAAACCAAACACATTGAGATGGATTGTCACTGTATACGAGAGGAATTCTTATACGACACTATTAATCTTTCCTATGTTACTTCAGAATATCAATTGGCAAATCTCTTCATCAAACCTCTCGCAGCTCCCAGATTTTACTTTCTCTTGGACAAACTTTCGGTTATCCAATCGTAAGTTTGAGGAATCTTAAAAATAAGAATATATAACATGTATAGTAACTAGGTTTTTTTATTTTTAAACCTTTTTAGTTTGTTTAGTTTGTATTGAACTAGTCAATACAAAGAGAGTCGTTGGACTCTCAACGAGCTCTATTATTCCCCCCTTTCTTTTGTGTATAAATATGGGGCATTGCCCCACTCATGTATGAATTTTGTGTGGATTACAATCAATAAAATGATTGTTTTTCCTCTTGTTCTTAAACCCATTTAGTGGGTATTTGTGTATGAACCCTTCTTGTGGTTCTTTTGAGTGTTCATTTCGGTATTTTTAGTGGAACTCTTTGAGTGTCCATTCTTACAGTCCCAAGCACCCCTTTATATAGATAACCCATTCTAAATTATACAATCTAGATATCAGAGACTGAATGCCAAGAACCCATGAGAAGAACCCTAAAGAGAATGGACTATATCAATTCATATTACTATAAGAATCTTTGTAGCCCAGAAGCATTTCCACAATATATCAACCTAATAGAAATTGAGCTCGAATAAATCATTATCCAGCTAGGTAACATGGGAATTCCAGAAGGGTGCCGTATCTCTGTCACAGGCACTGGTATTAGTACTTTGTGTGTATGGGACAGACCAATTTCGGATCTGACTCAATCCAATCCCATCCCATTACCTGTTATGTGAGATCATATGCATCCATTTTTAAGGTGTGCATAAAGGGTTGTTTTCATCCTATGTCACACAGGTGCAGATGCAGCGATGCGGCACCTTAAAAAAACTTGGGTGTGGGGGTGCGAGGAGGGTATACATATAATTTTTAACAGTTTTAAGTTAACACTAATGAAATAAAAACAACTATCATATCATCATGCATAAATTCATACAATAAATCAAATTAACAGTCTACAATTGTTATTCCTCAGCAATAAAAAATAACACCACACTGGTGTGGAGGTGCGTATATATATATATATATATATATATATATATATATATATATATATATATATATATATATATATATATATATATATATATATATATAATTTCTGTATTTATATAGATAAAGCTGGACTTGGTTAGGGTTAACTGAATCTACTTTTGGACAGAAACTTCACCTGACACAAAGGAGGCCGTGTCCAAGTGTCGCACCCACATGGGTGCGGTGCCCTATTAGAAGAGTCCATGTTACATAGTTTTCATCCATTCTTGTATGGTGTTTCACACACACACACACACACACACACACACACGTGTGTGTGTGTATGTGTACCCATAATTTTGGAAATTCTTGTGCTGTACCTTGCATACTTTCACCCGTACCTATGTGACATAGCTAGACAGGTAATAAAGTCAATTAAAGGAGTTTGTTCTTTTATCTTGGTACAGCTCTCTCCTTCAGCAAGGGAATGTAAATAATAGTCTCATATAATCACACCTAGACCAGCTTGGATGCCCTAAAGAGGTCTGAACCATAGTTGCCAAGTTCATAGGTTGTGGGTTGTGAGTTGCGAAGTGCCCAACAATCTGATTCACTGGAGTAGAATCTGTTCAACTAAAAAGAACCTTGGTACACCAGGAACACTGTGCCACATACTGGGGCTTGCAGCCCCTACAATGGCATTTCTGACCTTAGATTCCAAATTCAGATGTACATCAAACAAACTAGAAAATGTTTTCTTAACTTCAAGCTTATCTAGCCACTTAATAACCATATGCATTGTTCGACTGAACAAACTTTCCACTAGGATTGCCAGTAATAGAACCTGAAGATCCTTTTACCACCTATAAAAGCAGTAAATAACAACAATGGCAATAATATTGGTACTAGTATGCTTCTTTGAATCAAAGTAATTTGGGTCATTGTTGAAAAATGAAAGCAGAATACAATAGTAAAGCAATCAAAGAAAAACAGCACCTTTATCTCTTAAGTGATTGCACTAGATGATCAATGGATAAACACATTTTACATAAAAAAACTGAAGAACTACCTTGTAGACAGCAGGATGAGGATGCATTTGGTGACTATGATCAGATTGGAAAAACTTGGATTCAAGATCAGGAAGTTGAGTTCCATGCACATACTGGGGCAGATGTCTAAACAACTCAACTAGGTTTCTACTTTCAGTCTGTTTTACGAGAGCACGCTTTTTTGCCTTTTCAACCCGTTGTGTATCATCAAACTGCATTCGTGGGGGAGGAACTTCCTTTTTCTTTTCCTTCTCAGGAAGACGGTCAGGTGCCTTTCTTTCAGAGGCTGCAACAGTGACTGATACAGATGCACCATCTTTTTTTTTTGAGGACGGTGGTGGCTTGACATGTTTAGGTGACCCTCCACCAGAGGGAGGTGCAGGTTTACTTTCACCTGCAGCTGCAGCAAACATCAAGCAATGAATAAGAAGATCATGCACCAATATTATGCAGGTAGACAAGGATAAACCAATTAAAAAGTTCAAAAGTTATAGGAAACAAAGAAGTTCAATAGCCAATAACAGAAAAATACCCCAACAGTAAAATTTGGACTCCATCCAAACAATGTTCCACTGCGAATTCTCTGGCTATAATTTCCTCTCAAAGATATTTGCGACAAAAATGCATGTCTATGGTTGGACACTAAGATGATGTAGCCTAATCTATAGGTTACATAAATAGTGGAGCATTCTGAATCATATCAGCACCTTCAACGTTTATAGTTCCCATCAGGTCTCTCAACCAAGTTAGGGCATGAAGGTACATTTGTTGAGCTGGCAATCCTTTTCGTAGTCTCAACATGTAACCAATATAGCTTCCAAACATGCATGTTATAAGTATCATAGCGACCAAAAAATACCACCTACACCCAATAAAAGTTAGAACAACCCCTAGTTGAACAAGGTTAGTCAAGCCATTTACACTTGATTTTCCCACATCCACTCTGTAATTCTCCTTATTTGCAGGATTAACTTGTGTTTCTGACCAGTTTACATATAATATCTCCATTCTGTCTAGTTTTATTGGCCTTTCATCCATCCATGTTTCATAAACAATTAAAGAAACTAAAAGTGAAAAAGATATATTTGCTCATGAAAAGATACCTGTCTCCTTTGCTGCAGCCTTCACTGCTCGTTGGGCCTCTTGAAGAGCACGTCTCTCGGATTTAGAAGTCCTCTCTTTCAATGACTTTGAATTTGCAGGCTTGCCTCTTTGTGCTGCTGTTGATCCTCCAGTACTCACTTCTGGGTGAAAGGCAAACACTTGAATTAACTCAAACTATTGTTTTTAAGTCATAATAACAATTTCTCACTGGCTAACTTTGAAAACTCTTAGAAAAGAAAGGAAGCCAAACAAGAATGAGCATGCAGGTCCAAGTTCTCCATGTCCAATCCAAGTTCTCCGTGTCCAATGTAGAGTTGTAGACTTATCAATAAGGTAGTTCTTAGTAGCAGAATAAGCATGCAGGTCAAAGTCGAACTATCAGAAAACACACACACACACACACACACACACACACACACACACACACACACACACAGTATGGATCTCCACTTTCACCCAAGTGAAACAGATGACAAGGCAGAGAATGATGGCTTGAAAGACGAGTTATCTGAACCTGACTGATTTGAAGCTTCAGGTTAGTCGAACTGACAGTAAAGAAAGGAGGTTTGGGGGATCAAAGTAAAGATACTCACTGGGGCCAGCTCCCTTGTCATCAGGTCACCAACTTCCTTTCCTCCTTGTATAAGAATCGATGTATCATTCTCAGTACCTTTTCTAGCTGTATCATTCTCAGTACCTTTTCTACCAAGATTTATGCTTATGGGAGGATCAATATGGTCACTTTCTCTCAATGGATCCAAATGCCATACTACTAGGGATCGATGCACACACACACACACACACACACATACACACACACACACACACATATATATTGAAATTATACACAATAAGATATTCACTACAATTGAAGAAGATTTATCAATACAATTTCCACTTATCCAAGATCTAGGCATAGCTACCAATCCATTTTTTAATTCATCTAATTACCTCATGGGTAAACGATCCAAGAGCCAATAACTAATTATCAATAAAAAAGTGTGGATCTTTTACTCAGTACTGCTGGGAAGGGATCAATAAGGAACTATTTCAAAGTGTTCGATTTTTCAATTCGAATTTAGTAGCATTCCCCATTAACTAGATTTATTAGCTATGTAACTGAAATACAAGAACGAAGGATACGGAGTCTTATGGTAATACGATAAACAACAATCTGCCCCCTAATAATCAAATGTTTAAAACTAACCTTTACTCGTTTACACCCACTAAAAGTGAACCTCTCCAATTATGTGTTTTCTCTCACAGACAAAGATAAAGAAACCACAATCCATATACGAGTCTTGTTCACTTACCAAAGCCCAAACATGATAAAGAATTCAACGACAATGTTTGGGTTTTCAATATCCAAAAACAAAAAACTATTCTCATATATGTCACAACAATATTCACATTGAAATCTCTGAAATTGTTACCCCAAAATGAACTATAGAGACAAATGGATTGAAAAAAAGTGAGAAGGGTTTACCATGAACTCCCGGAGGCGGTTTCACCATCGAAACAGCAGTCAAATTGCCGGTGTTAGGAAAACCAGCGGCCGGCAGGGAGGCAGAATGCTGCACAAAATCATCCATCTTTCCGTCCCGGCCGATGCCTGTGGACACCGTTTTAGCTACCCAACGAGGTGAGGGCTCCTCCGAGAACTCAATCGACGGAACACTCTCGGTCCTGCTCGAAGGCGAAGCCAGCGGCGACGTGCTCAACAGATAGTCCTGCACTTTGTAGCTCCCGACAGGCAGATTGTTGTTCGGCCTCCGGCGAGGCGACAACGGCACCGGGACAGGGATCCCCCGCGCCGCCGCCTCCACGGAATGCCGTGGAGGCGGGATCATCACCGGGGAGAGCGTGTTCCCGGTCGGAGACATAACAGAGATCGACGGCACGACTTCCTCCGCCGCGGCGGCATCAGGGGCGGAGCGTACCTGGTCGGAGGCCGTCACGAAACCAACTTTCCGCACCTTCGGGTCGATGACCGCCCGCCCACCCTTCCTGGCGTCCATGGAGGCCGCTCTCTTTCCACTCTTCAATCCCCTCTCAGAACCAATCAGAATCCTTCCAACCCATCCCTACAAATCCAGCAAACCGCAAAACCCTAAAACCGAAACTCCAAAACTAGCGTTCTGCAGACAGAAAACACGTCTGCATTCGATAAACAAACCCTCAATTCGAGGCCGGGGAGCACCGAATTACTGAAACGACATATTATGAAAACCTTGAAAAACCCTAAATTGGTTGTTCGTATCGATTCATCGGAGGAAGGGAGGAGACGCCATGAGAGCTCAATGAGAGATTGCCCACTTCGTCTTTGATTTTATTTTATTTTTATTTGTAATTAGTTAATAAAAAGTGAGGAAACCTCCCTTTTCAGCTTTCACCTTCGGTGGGGGATTGCAGTACCTATGGATTGGGTTTTGTGCATGGATCAGGTTCATGTGAGACCGAGATTAGATCTAAATGTGATGTGAGTTTTAGGAGTGTAACCGGGTCTTACATTTAGATTCAATCCAGATCCAGACATGATACCAGCACCTTTTAGTCAGATCTGGGTCTGGACCCACCCATTTTAGCGGGAGTCAGACCTGTTCACACCCCTAGTTACAGGCATTCCATGTTGACCTGCCTCATCTTTAGTATTTTCTTTTTTGTTTTGGTATATGGCATGATGTGGGGGCCAATCATCAAGTAGTTAGTCGAGTCTCACTTATTTTGAGAGTATAAATAGATAAGCTTTGGGTTTTAAAGCCATTTTTCTTTTTTAATATAACAAAGTAATTTTTTTATTTAGATGATTTCAAAAATTCTTTAGTTTGTGTTATATATGTTTTTATTTAAAATGAACATATTGTGCTAGTTTGTAATGTTAAATAATCACATAGACAAACTTATTTTGCATTGCTTCAATTCAATATTATCATTTTTTGTTTATTATTGCATTTTTTATAGTAACAATCATGGACATCATGTAAGCCCATGTTTCTATAACCCATATTCCCTCATTTAACTGGGACCTTTTTAGCCAAAAACCTCTCATACAACAAAGTGGAGGGACTAGAACAAAGGTGAGTTCACAGTGACAATTAAAAACGGCAAAATCTTGGCAGCCAAAAAATCATGAAAAATAAAAGTTTTTTTCTGTAAATCTTGCATTTTCTTGGCAAAAAATATAAAAATAATTTTTATAAATAAAAATAAAATATATTTTGAATAAAAAACGCATATTCTTTATGATAAATAGCTGATGAAAAATAAATATCAAGTTTAAAATGAGATATTTATGTTTTTGACAAAAAAACACAAGAAATTGCCGATTTTAACTTTCAGGTAATTTCTTGTGATATGTTTATAAATCTCTCGTGATTTGTCACTATGGGGGGTGAATGCCTTCATTAACGAAACATAGGCACATGACAGACTTTCATGAAAATAAATAAAACCTGCACTATGCTTAAGTGTATAAATACATCTAGAACCATGTATTTTGTACAATGAATACATGTGCAGAAACTGTGTGTGTGTGTACGCATGATTTAGATGGTCTTGATTAGTATATAACTTATAAAATCTCACAGCTGTTTCACTTTTTTATTGTTTTTGTATGGATGTCAATGAGTAGTTTTCTAACATTAATGTAGGAACTTGGTGTCCATATTAGAGGCTTATATTTATCAGTTGGCTGCATTTTGAAAGCGATCATACCTTTACCCTGATTTAACCCAAGCATAAACAGGGACATGCAAAAGACCTTCAGTACAAGTTGCTGCAAATGTTTTTTCCTAGCATTTTCAGTCACTTGGGGCGTTTTCTTGCACACCACCCAAAAGAAGCCACTTTACCATACCTGAAAGTGCTTTCTCATGCAGGGAGGTGTGAACCCATTTTGATAGAAAAGATGCTTTTCTTCAGTTGTTAAGTAGGCCCCTTAGCATATTTCTCATGGATATGTTTGTTTCAAACCCCTCCCCTTAGGACAGACAGAGTATCTTTCACTTCGTTTTTTTTATGAGGAGGAACCCTCACTGAAGCAAGGAAAACCAGGTTAGGCCCCACAACCACCCTGCCTTACTTGGCCCACCTCTGAAAGCTACAGATACACCAGTGCACCAATGGGGTTTAATCCTGTACCTTTATTTCTGCACCCTCACATTCTAATGGTCCATGTTGGATTCTTCAAATTTGTTTCACATACTGGGAAAACAATAATATTTAGACCGTTGCTCACGCAACACCAAATGCCAGGCTCTTCACACATCTCATCGGCAATGATGGACCTCAGTCCTGCAAGCTGATAAAGATGGCATCATGCCTGATCTGAATCCTAATATGATCCGACGATGTAACACTGAATGTGGATCCAAAATATATATGGTGATACTGGATCCCTGTATAAGAGGACCAATCAAGGCTTTGTACTGAATGTGTAAACTGATCAGATTTTATCAGAATCTGAACAAGAACTGGCATAAAAAACCGATCTATATTCCATCTGCACGACAACTGGACGTAAAGTTTGTGGGGGCATGGACAAGAAAACAATGAAAATGAGTATACCCAAGAAGAGATGCTGGTTGCCCAGATGAATTACCATTTCAACTAACAATATGATGCTTCACATCTCCAAAAAACCCGCGGGAGTTGTTCTATGTTTTGGACGCAAACATGCTCAAGGCCCCAGGGCCAATGTTGCCAGTATCGGTATGGGCCCTGAATAGCTGGGTCACCCATTGAGCTGTATACGGCCCATGCTGATACTCAGCTGAATCGTTCTGTATCTGCCAGAAAATAATAAAAATTATTGTGTCAACCATAACGTGACACATGTTAAAACCATTAAAATAATAATAATAAAATAACTTTTAGTATTTTTTGGCATTTATTTAAAAAATAGCCGATTCAGGGTGCAGCTTATTGAAATTCTGCCCATACAATGTGTATCAGCCGATAAGCTCCAATGCTTATAACATTGCCCAGGGGTATTGCGGACATGGACCGTAGGGATCCTTCCCCGGTGCAGTCTTGATGACTCAGAGGTTGGTTCTATTAGCTCCAGCCTATGTACAATAAACTTCGGAAATTCAAATTTGGTTTGTATTAAAATAATAGTAAAAAATCAGTTTTTTATTATTTTTTGGCATTTATTTTAAAAATAGCCGATCCAGGGTAAGCCTATTGAAATTCTGCCGATACGCATTGTACCGGCTGATAAGCACCAATAATTATAAGATTAACCAGGGGTATGGATGCCATGGACCGTGGGAACCTTCCCCGGGTAAGACTCTTGATGACTCAAAGGTTGGTTCAATTAGCTCCAGCCTATGTAGGCATTTCAAATTTGGTTTCAAAACTGAAGGGGTTTGGCACTTTAAAGCCAAAACAATCCTGTCTTATGACAAGTGCCCTACAGACCTCATACAGATAATGGAGAAAATTAAAAAACTAAAAAAAAAGGAAAAAAAAAACCATGAAGACCTATGGAATCCGAGGGGAGAAAATTTCCCATATCAAGGAGGTAGTTTAGAAGCACCCAGCCACCCATTTGTACAAAAGTTGGATAAGTTTGTGAATTGTAATATGGACCATATATTACAATTCACATGGCAGTTTAGTGGCCCTAAGAGAGAGAGAGAGAGAGAGAGAGAGAGAGGTACAGCAAAAACAATTTGAGCATACGTCGGATAAAAAGTCGCTAACTGCAGTTGTTTATGCTAAACCGACTGTAGATATGCGTATGGTCACCTATTTACTAGAAAACATTGTGTTTAATCAACTTTCTTCAATAAAAAAATTTCAAATTATTTTCATTGCAAAGTTTTGATGGTTGGGGTTGAACTTCACAGTTGGCTGGTTGGATAGAATTATCACAGGAAGGAGCTCCGGTTAAAGGACTTGAACAAGTCATGGGTTTTCTCCCACTCAAACTCCAACTCAGCTAGCTGCCCCCATGCAACAAACCCGTTACTGATCAGCTAAAACACAGTGTCATCCATTTTCACTGCATCCACATCTTGTGAACCTAGATTTCAAGTTGCCATGTTATCCCCTTCTTTCAAACATATTCAATTTGCCATTTTCTGTATATTATTGACTCTGTACCGACACACAGTTGTGCTTTTGTGATGGTTAAGTCAGTAAAATGGCATCACCTTGGCAGAAGGGCTTTGGATTCAAGCTCCCCCACCACGGGCCAAAGCTAGCGCACTTGGCCCAAAGGAAAATTGCAGGCCCAACTTACACCAATTAGTTTTTCAGGGCTTGGAAGAGATGATTAGATGCACCTGGATTAAATGCAAAAGGTTCTAATATGACTTGGTGGGTTCACGTTTGGACATTAAAGACATGAAACAAGGCCTTAGACCTAACCAGACAAGGTACATGTCTGTCGAAATGTCCAAGACAATAATATTGTTTGATCCGAGTAGTGAATTTTCATATGTACCTGGTAGGGCCAAACTATGCCCAACATGGCTCACTTCCAAGCTTATCAGATCAAATTTAGAACCAACCATTTGACATTCTTAAGCCCCAAGAAGATAATCTCATTAGCAAATCTAGTATTATACTACATCAGAATAAATGAAGTCAAATACCGCATACAATAAAATCCAACTGAGTAAACAACTGTTTCATAACGTTTGTAATAACTGGTCTGTGTGAACGTCTTTCTCTCTCATCCCTTAAACATGTAGTACAGCGCATGGACTGAATGTAACTGATGTAAAAGCATAAAAACGAAAAACAATGGACCTGATCAGATGAAGCTAGAGTAGGCTGGGCCCTTCGATAGACCAAGTCGGACCTCTGTCCCGTGATGCATGTCTACTGGGCGGAAAGTCTCTGATTCACGAGGGTCTGAAACAAACAAAGCATGGTAACATAATCAACAAGATGCATTGATTGTTGGTTGCCTCAGTTTTTTACTTTTTTAATTCACAACAGAACATCACGTCATTCAAACTGGCGCATTTCAAAAAATATGATCATGCCATCACTTTTTGGACTCAAATCTTGGTGAAAGCCCTCAGCAGATAGTTGACAAGGGCATCGGGATTGGACTGCTTCACTATATGACTTGAAGGCTAGGCCAAGCTGGTTTTGTAACAAACAGGAAGGAGAGGCATTTGTATTCACCATTCAGGTAATCTTCAAAGCCAAAATCATCCAGGCTACCAGTGAGTGCCTCCAAACCCAACATTGAAGATGGCAGTGCACCTGGAGGCCTCTGGAATCTGCAGGAGCAAAAATGATTCAACATCAACAAAATAGGGATTTATTTTTGGCAGATATCTGAGTGAAGTAAAATGATAGATCATAACCAAGCTAAACCAGCAAGGCATCAAGATGAACCGAGATATGAAAGTTACAAAGCATCTAAAGTCCAAATTGAGAAAAGATATGCAGGTAGAAGGCAAAATTGAACATGAAATAATATTTGTTGTGAGTGGATAGAGTTACCGGAAGCTTCTTAGATAGGTGGGAAACCAGCTTCTCGGAAACTCACTTTGGAAGCGTGATACTCCTCGCTTCTGAAACTTGATGGGAATCTTGATTCTCCCACGCTTCTCCTATGCTTTTCACACACTTCATCTATTCTTCTTATATGTTTTTTCACTCTACTTTTCATGTTTTTATGTGTTTTCTCTCATTCTTCTCACTCGCTTCCATGTGTTTTATCTAAATTGACAGTCATCATTTTAAAATTTTGTTAAAAATTTAATTCTTACACTAAAAAATCATGAAATCTAAGAATAGTCACTTTTATTTTAGTTTTTATTTGCATTCCATTTTTATTCTCATTCAATTCTTATATTGCTTTTTTTATTCCTCGCTTCCCGCTTCCTATACATTTTAAACGCATAGCTTCTCATTTCCGCTTCCTGTATCACTTGCCGCTTCCGCTTCCTAGTCTGGCAACCTTGGAGTTGAAGCATCAAAAGCACACATGGCACCATAGAAAAGCAGCTGAAATCTCTAGAAAAGTTTTTTTATACGGAAGCCAAAGAACAAATGTGGAATCAGATCATAATTATTTCTTGTTTTGATAGGCATCAGACACTCTGGTGGGTAGCACTCAGCAAATTCTGCGACTTGACAACTCTAGGTTAAGATAGCACTTTACAAGCACAGCCAAACAAGAATAGGACATGAACGAAGCCTGCTGCAAAGAAAGGCAAGCCTAACAACCCCATTGGTGTTACAGCAAATCAGCAGTATCACAGCCTTGGGAAAGGTGAGAGGAGTCATTCTTCTGCAGGACCATCATACGTGTAAGTGAACTGCATATCCATTATTGTAAGCATACCTTAATTCTCCAGGAAGGAAGAACTGTAAATTCTTTTAATAATTATCATATTGGAGGAAAGAGATGAGGCATGAGAAAGGAACGGAAAGCCATCTTTAATATTTTCAAGGGTACTAGGCACCCTATAGAGAATTAGAAAAAAGTGGAAGAGGGGATCTATGTGACACGGACGCTTCATTTAGCATGTGTATCCCATGTTGACACTTCATGGACACAGTTAAACCAGAGTCTGACACCATGAACATTGTGTCAAATAACTTGTCCATTTCCTTTTATGATTATTTATTTTGTATTCATTTGAATTCTTTTTATATTAAAATTTGTCATCAATTGCATCACATTTCAATTTCAACTTAGTTTTATTGTGTGATATTTTTAATTATAGTGATTTAGAATTCGTGTTTCATATATATTTGCTATTGTCTACTATGTGTACAATCCAGATGGAGAATCATAGGGGAAAGTTATATCGACAAAGTCTAACCTCAAAGATGTGCTTAGCATGGTTCATTTGCTACAAATCACACTTTGGATAATCTTTGTTTGATGCAAAAATATCATTTTTCGTCATGAACCAACTTACATGTGGCAAAAACATGATTGAAAAGCTGTTTTTCTACTAAAGAAACTATATAGATCACACCTATAGGGTTAGATATACAAAAAAGTGGGGGAAGGGTAAAAAAATGGATTTTTTCTACTAGATTGCATGTATAACAACTCTAGCAAATTTGTACCCATATGTGTGTGTATGTGTGCACAACCATGTGCCCTTATCCTAATCTTTTACAATCACCATTGTTGTACCAAGCATATCTGCATCTTGTCCCGTTCCCGTATCCGTATCCGTATCCGTATCCGTATCCATGCGACATAGGAAGGGATAGATCAGATACTAAATTCTTTGCAAGCTCTTTTCAGCTTTTTGCAACAACCTCATTGGGATACTCTAATTTTCTCTGGTATCATATCCTCTTATATACTATTCTTAACACAAATTTCTATAAAAATGGTATCTCCAGTGTCCCTTTCGCCAAGTCCATGTGACATAGCTGTATAGCATGATAAGGAAGCAAAATTGTTCAAATATAAAATTGCTTGCAACACTTACCACTATCCATGTTTAGTAGAGACCTAAAGGTTTGAAGAATTTAATGCTTGTACCCCAGGGATATGGAAGGAAAGGCCCCCAATTCCCACATGAAACAAGTGATCAAATGGCTATAATGCTTTTTCAATGCTACTTTAACATCCAAATCACGTAAGCCAAGACAACAGTATCAAATAGAAGCAGGATCCTGGTGTATATACACCATAATAAAGGAATGTTTAAATTCCTGAAACCCAAGTACGGTATTAGGTTTTGAAGGCAACAACTTCTGAGTACTCAACTAGGAGAGCAAGAGGTGAACTGAAGCTTACCAAAGAATTTGGCAGATCAAAGGGGAGCAATAGGGGCAACTGCCCCTCACCACCAACTTTTAACAAATTCCCAAAGTAACAATGCGCAAGTGTTAACTTTGTTTCCCTAAAGAAGGGATTTTTTAAAAGTATTTCCTGGCCTAAAATAATGGATTTACTTCTTCTCCCACATAATAAGGAAACTGAAATGTCACTTGTTTAAAGCCTATGGAAATTAAATTAGACTTTACTATAGTTTCGACATAGTTATTTTTTACAATAAATATTAAAAACAAATTTTCGCTTTCATAAACAAAAAACATTTTAAACTTAAAATTTTACTCTTTTACCTTCTAGATTACAAAATGCTTCAAAAGGAGTCTCTTTCTCTCATATTTCAATTGGATCACAAGAACATGACCATTAAGCCACGGGTTAAGCTCCATGATTTTGGAAGCTAGTGGATTTGGACCTGGTTTGGGTGTTTATAAATCAAACACAAATCCAACCTGAAATTTTCCAATCCTTGTATGTGCATTCTTTAAAAAAAAAATAGAGGTTGTATTATATTATTTCAAAGATTATTTTTACCCATCCAAATGACATCCAGACGCAGGCCAACCTAAACCACGTCTAATTAGGCACTGTTTAGGCTGAAAATGTTTACTATATACATTGCCCTGTGAGTGAAACATCCTGGCATTGCTACTAGGCAAATCGTCTCTTGTACACTTTCAATTAACTTCTATCAAAGCATTACCATGGACATTGAGCAACCTTTCCATTATTTCAAAGCAAAAACAAAAAATAAAATAAAATGAACCATCATTGATCTGTACAACAATTGATCTCCTTGATCTTAGGATCAACACATTGATTCTTCATTTCTTTGATATTTCAAACAAAGAATCAAGGGAAAAGCCTCAGTTTAATATCAATTTGATGTAGGGATACTATGAGAAAACACAATCTAATCTTCAGAACACGAGCCATGGTAAACCTATGTAAATTAACTATAATATATTGAAAATTAAAGAAAAATCAAGGAAAACGAATACTTGAATACAAACCTTCCCTCTCACATCCTTATCAATCCCAATTTATTGAAAGAAACCTAATTATTAAATGGGACTGCAATAAATTAAATATCTGAACAAAAATCCAAACAAGAACCAATGTCCAGATAAGAGTCCAAACAAGAATCGAATAATATATCGAATCTGAAAACAGACATTCTGATGCATCAGAGTGTTGTTTCTTCTTCTTCTTCTTTGCAAAACAACCATCTCCTTGAATGCCCTATAGTCATTGAATGTGAAAGAGGAAGGAGATCATTGTCAAGATATTGATGTTTTATAGGTGAAAAATAGAACAAAAATTAGATGGTGAATATATCTTGATTTTCTTCAGATGTATCACATTACGTATTAATGCACAACTTTTTCTAATTTTTTACTTTTTGTCTGAGCAAGTGTTCCTATATATTTAGGGTTTTGGTCACGAACTTAGTTACTTTTCCGTTCACCTTTCTTCTCTTCGTTTAACAAAAATAATTTCCCCTATCCAGACTCTTTAATCATCACTCTGTAATGTAGGAAAACCTAATTTCAGCATAACTAACAAGAAAGTTCGCGAGCAGGAAAAAAACTCAAATTTCACCATATCAAGCGAAAAAGAAAGCACAAGTAGGTAGGAAAACCCAAAGTAAGTTCCGATACAGACCCTAATTCTCTAACTCTCACAAAATCAAACAGAAAAACCCGCGACCTTCTTCAGCGTACCTAGAAAGAATTTGCCGATCAAGGTCCCTTCTCAAATGGAACGCCGATCCATAGGTGTTTCCGATGAGCATCCGCTTCATTTCCGCCTGCTTCCTCGTAGTCTGAGAAACAAGTAACGCCGAAAAATCATAAATCCGGAAAGAAACCGAAACCCTAGTTTTGAAAAAAAAAAACTAATTTCTTCCTTTACTGATAGAGGGGAAGAGAAAAGTTACCGATTCGAGCGCCTGAACGGGGTGGGAGACGGAGAGATCGTTCTTGACGCCCGGTAGCCCGAGGCGAAGAGTGTCGTGGAATCCTGCAACGTCGTGAGCGATCGATCCCGAAGAACCCTCCATTCTCTCTCTCTCTCTCTCTCTGACGGAAAGGAAAAGGAGGGTATTTATTGGTAGAGAGTGGCTACTTGAACAAGAAAGTAATAAGTCGAAAGTAGAAGCCTTATTTGGTCGTTTAGATACTAAAAAAGAAAATTACAAGCATCCTCTTAACTTTTACGGTATTGCCATATTTACCTACACGCTTCAGTTTTGATATTTCACAAATGGGTTTGCAAAATAATTCTGTAATATGATGCCGCCCGCCTGTATCCGGTTCATCCCAACTCTAACCCATTTACAGGTTATGTTTTAATAAATTAATACATTAATTTTTAGAATAAAAATAATTTAAAATAACACAAAACATTTAAAAGCCTTTTATTATCTTGTTATGATATTTTTCAAAATAAGAGACTTGAAATGGATTCAACCTTGGGGTTTTATACTGTGAATTTCAAATCCACATTCACCCATGTATGTTATTACTATGCTCAGCAATTCCTACAAAGGACAGAGCACCACACGTTCATGCATTTGGACATGATGCTACACCATGTAAGAAAGGTAATTAACAAATAACAAGTTTAATTCTACTAATTAGGTAAATAATAATAACTAACAAATAGCAAGTTTTCATACAACTAATTGGGTAAAATAGTAATAGTTATCCAAGTTATAATAAAAAATTTAAAAAATTTATATTATTAAAAAAATTAATAAATAACTCAAGCCCATGGATCGGCCAATAATTAACAAATAACAAGTTTAATGCAACTAATTAGGTAAATAATAATAATTAACAAATAACAAGTTTTCATACAACTAATTGGGTAAAATAGTAATAGTTATTCAAGTTATTATGAAAATTTTAAAAACTTTATATTATTAAAAAAATTAATAAATAACTCAATCTCATCGGTAACCCATGAGCCGGCCCTAACCTGGCCCACGTATATAACAGGCCAAGTTTCGGCCCAGCACCTAACGGGCCTGAGCTTAAAATCATGGCCCAAACTCGAACCATGGCAGGCCAGGTCGGTTTGGCCCATCCGAACACCCATTGCCCACCTCTAACCGCACTCTCTTAACTCAGGTGGGTTTACCATGGTCAAACCCTACGAGTTTAACAAGTTAGCCCTCCTCTATTTGTTATACCATTAAATTGGCTTTACAAAAACCTCGTTGTGTTCAAAATAGCGGTAACTCATCAATCTCATCCACTTAAACCTTCAGACTTTGTTGGCTTTATCTGGTGTTTTAAGGTAGAGGTGTAAGGCGTGGTGGCATATGGTTTGGATCCAGGTGAAACTAGATTTTTGGGTATGGTATCGGGTTCAAACTCAGGTCTAATCGAGTTTACAGTAAGAAAAACCATACCCGTATCCAATAAAAACTACATTAACCATACCCGGTAAAATAATATTTTTAGCATTTTTACATTGAAAAAATGTCGGTCTTAATCGAAACTTGAGTCGGATCTGAGTCTGATATAAAATTTCACAAACTAATCAGACCTTCGAGCTTGGACCCGGGTCTTAAAAAGGTCTTATTTGTTACTATACCCAGACCCTATTAGGTTTGGTCTGGGTAAATCAGACCCGTTGATACCCCTGTTTTAGGGTATAGAAATTAAAACAAATGAGCCTTCGTATTCTATGAAAAGCTATGGTTTTTGTTTGGTTTAGAACAAAGTTGATATTGGGTTCGATTGTTGTTTTGGGTGTGAATGCCAACCATTTACTAAATTCAATCCTTTTTTTTTTTGGTTGAATTTGGAAAGATTACTAGATTTTAAAGTTGTGTCTGTCATTGTTTTAGTCAAGGAGCTATCGTCCATTTCGATGAAAGAATAATGAAAAAGATAAAAAGTTAGGTTAGTATTCACAATAATGCCTGATTCGGGCCAAATCATATGATTGATGATGGTTTGATTTAACTTGTAGAGTAGCGGATAGAAGGAGTTGATCCATTAAATAGGTCAAGAATGAGGGATTTTTATGCAAACAGTAAAAATGGAGTAAATTTGATCCAAATCCATATGGGATGAGGGATCAGACATCGCGTAGGTTGTGCGCGGCAACGGCGGGGCACTCAGCAGCCCGACGCGTCGGCAGGCAGGGTGGTGCTCAGGTGAACGACAACGGTGGTTGCACGGTGAAGGGGGGTGGCCGGCTTCGTCCGGCAGTGGCTGGGCATGAATGGAAACCCAAGAAAGCGAAGAGAGAGAAGAGGATGAAAAGATTAGAGAAGAGAGAGAGAGAGTAAGCGAGCTACATGAAGGGGTGGTTCGTGAGAGGTGAGAGAGGGGGAGTGGGTCGGCTTAAGGAAAGAGGGAAGGGAGAGAAAGGGGAGGGGAAATGCGTGTGAGGAGAGAGATAGAGGACCTGCCACAAGGCAGCACCCCCATGAGTTGAGAAGTCTTTTCATAGAAAAAATACAAACTGCCCCTCTTATTTTCTTATTCTTTTCTTCCTTTCTTTTGTGCTCATTCTTACTATTTTCTTTTGAGCTTGGGTTGTATGGATCTCAATCCAACCTACTTAAGTACTTAACTTGCTTATAATTAAACAATTTTTTTTGGAGTTTGCATTGGTCAAAATCCAGTTCATATCAATCCTCTAGCGTTTGTACTACATCTTTGGTTTAAACTGAATTTCCCATGTTTGGATCGCTTTCAGATAAAAAATTACATAATAATCACATTAAAAAATTTAGTTATTACGTCTATGATGTGGCTAGAGGGAAATACTCTAAGAGGTTCTCTCATGGGATAGCAAATTCTGCATGAAAAACTCAACACAAAAACCAGGTTAAAGAGGCGTGGGTTGATTCTTGCAAGTCATTGCAGTTTATGTCAACATGCGGAGGAATCACTTTTCTTTTTTGGGATTGCGACTATATGAGACACCTGCTGGACCGAGCTTGGGGAGACCTTCATCTTAATTGGGTTGGTCTTTCTTTTCCTAGAGACATCTTGATCGTGCCACATTTCAAAGGAAGAAGATTTGTGAAATGATGTGGCATGAAAGATTATATGCAATGAACACAATCAACATGTATTTAGGGGCCTGAACAGTGGTTGTGCTGCTCCTTTGGATCAATTAAGGTGGGTATCGGACAACGCCCGCTTCAAATGGCCCGGATGCCCAATTGATTGGATTGGGAGGAATCTAGAGAACTTTTGATGACTTTAAAAGAACAATTTGCAGATCTAGACCTTGCATTTTTCTGTACTCTTTGTCTTTTTAAATTTTTTCTGGATGATTTTATCCCTTGCATCTGTAAACTTTTTATTTTTGCAGGCCACGACACTAAAAGTTGATGGACTTGTGAAACTCATCAACAAAATCAAAATTGATATTGTGATATTTCAAAAATTATTGTAAATATCATTTAACTTGCAAAAATTCTAAGAAGTATCACATGAACTATTGCGAAATTACTAAAAACTTGCAAAAGTCCTATATTACAAAATTCTCAAGGAGTATCGCAATGGTATTGCGAAATTCCTTTTTTCTTGTGAAATTATAATATATACAAATGACACTTCATTTATCTAGCCCTTATTTGCATGTGGATGCCCTATTTTCGCAACCCTAAGGTTCTTTTGGTCCTCAACTAGTGGTTTCCAATCCTTTCAGTGATATTCCAATGACATTCAGGCTTTGCAAAAATCTCTCATCAGCTGTAGTGGTTTACTAGCAATAGAAAACCACAAAAGCATGGGCGACACTTCATCGATGGTGATTTTTTTGTAAAAGCATCAATGGCAAGAAGATCGACGGTGAGTTTTTTTTTATAAAAGCATTGGTAGTAAAAAGGTCGACGGTAATTCATCGATAGCGATTTTTTTTTATAAAAGCATCAACAATGAGATCTTATGGTATGAGTGAGATAGGAAACCAAAAGTACATGAGTTGTTCACGAGTGCAAAAGTAGATCAGTTATAAATTCATTTTCATCATAGAGAATGTGAAGGATGATGATGTAGAATTGATAGGGGGTCTTCGCTCGAATGAATTGTGAAAGCTCCTAAGATGTGTTAGAAGATGATGTTTTATCTCCATGCAATGTATGAGCGACTTCATTTTGTAAAAGAATAGAATGAATGCAATGTATGAGTGACTTCATTTTGTGAAAGAATGAAATGAATACAATCTATGAATGATTTCATTTTTTGAAATAAATACAATGTATGAGCAACTTCATTTTATAAAAGAATGAAATAAATGTAAAAGAAATAGGCTAAAATTATTTAAGTACTCTCACTTCTCATAAACAACCTTCTGAGCGCTCCCACTTCAGCCTTTATAGTGATTGTTCTATTCTCTATACGAGTGAGTTATTAATCACTCTATACAAGATTCATATCAAAAAGGTAAATATGAGACCCGTTATTATTCACCTTTTCTAAGGCAAGCATAATAGAGTCATTATCATTCTACTTTAGTGAAAACAATAATACACTATACTGTTTCGTCTTTTTAATTCTCAATGAATTGATTTCAATTAGTGAAACTAGTAGATCTCATAACCAAAGAGAATTCGGCATTATACCTTTGGGTACGATCATGCTTTATGGCTAGTATACATATCAACTATTACACCTTGTGTGAATTTAGAATACAATGACCTACCTTTAGGTAGAATCATTATTTTATAAAGTCATACACAATCGTAATACTAAATATCAATCTCAACACAGTCCAAAAGAACCATCAATCAATACAACTCAGATCACTTTAGTAATTACATGAGTGAGTTGATCAATATCTTTTAGCGCAAACATATTCGTATTACAAAGCATGCTCATGCAATGCATGCTTTAGCATGCATATTCATGATAAACTATGTATATTAACATAAAAAAATACAAATTCATGCTATATCTTATATACACAAATAAATTTTTGCTAAAACATATCACATATATCATGAATTCAATCATAATTCATGCTTAAATATCATGGATAACACAAAGTAACATAAAATCCATGAAATGCCTTGCAAGAGTCATGCATCCATGATAAAATTACACATAAAGGCATGAGAAAAATGACAATGGCATGCTATTACAGGTAACACCAAGGACCCAAGTGTAGAAACTGATCAAAGAGTATCTGAAACCGATCTGAAACAGCCTCAAACCGGCCAAGAAATACCCAGAACCGCTTTCAGAACAACCAAACTCGTATGAAACATGCATAAAAGCCTATAAACCCCTAAAACAGAATGAGAAAACCCCTCTTCTTTATCTAATACATGAAAACATGGTGTTTACATGCATGAACTGGTGACAATTCATTTAAAATCGGTTAGAAAGGGCTCTGAACCGGTTTCAAAATGCACTGAATCGATCACCTAACCGGTTCTACACCTTAAAAGAAGTTAAACAGTGCATGGACCCATTTTCATACATGATTCGATCGAAAACAACGCATAGGTCAGATCTCTCAATCCAAAATTGATCTAAAAAGAATTATGCATCAGATCCTAAGATCCAGACCTGATTCAGATCCAGACCTAGTCTGAACAAATCTCAGGTCGAATCCCACGATCCAGACTCAGTCGAGTTTAGACTCGGTCCCAACAAGTTTGGGTCTTGGACCACGTCTAACCGAGTCAGACTTAGACTGGTCCACTCGGAACCCCAACAGATCTAGGTCCCAGACTAAATCCAACCTGGTTGGACTTAGAACTGGTCCACCTAGAGCCTCAATGGATCCGAGTCTCAGACTGGGTGCTTCCGGGCTGGACTCAAACCGGTCCACTAGGAACCTCAATAGATCTGGGTCCTGGATCGAGTCTGACCGAGTTGGGCATATATTTGATCCCCCCAAAACCTCTAACAAAATCGGATCACCAATCAGATCCTACCGGGTTGCACATATATTCGATCCACCCAAAACCCTCAATAGGTTCGGGTCCTGGACTGGGTCTGACCGGGTTGGACACAGACCCGGTCCACCTGGAACCCCTTAATGGGTCCGGGAATGCTCTTCCCAAAATACATGTTTAAAATCGCACATGCAGACAAGGTCAGAATGGAAGTTACAAAAATTTAATTGCAAACAACATTTGTTTTGACGTTGTTACCAAATTTCATGACGATTCATTGAAAAACACAAATCAAGGTGCCAAACTGTGCTTGGACAGAGTTCTGCTGAAATTCTATAGAGCCATCGAAAAACATGATGGAATCCCTCCATACAATTTTGATGTTGCTTAAATCACTCATATAAAATTCTCACACATCAATCAACTCAGATCCACTGGCGGATCGTCAATTCTCCACCGAAGATGGCCAAAATTTAAGGATGCACAGTAAAGGCCGCCACAGTAGTCGTCGGTGGTGGCCAACATCAACCGACCGAATGGTTGGCTAAAACAATTGTGGCATGTGGTGGGTCACTTGTCAATACTTCCACTGTTGTCGTCCGACATCCCAAAACCAAACAGAACTCCGACGAGGGAGAACAACACTGACAAAAAATTTTGGCAAGCTTCGTATGGACGCTGGCACACCCATACCCCGAATATGTGTGCAGCGGAAGTACGGTGTGGGCCTATAACCTAATGTTAGCATAAAATAGATTGCAAAAGTGCCACTTACTAGATGCAGCCTTGGACGATCTGAATGACACTTCGGTAGATGTGGGTGATCAGCATTCTCCTCAGCCAATCAATGCCCTTAATGAGCACAAGCTAAAATATCGAAAAGTGAGCAGGACCCTTGAACCCAGAGAGAGAAATCACACATGTATATGGTACTCAACAACCATGTATGCCCTCATGGTAGTCCTCATCAAGCTACCATGAATCTCTTCTATTTATAGGAAGATTTGGTGGAGGTCCATAATGGGCATAAATGGATAGTTATGAGACCTCATAATTGTCATATAACCTCCAAAACCCAAGAAGCCTCAACTAGAAGAAGGATCAACAATTTTGCATCCATGGTGATAGGTGGTGCTTTTTTCAAGGTTCATACATCCTTCCTCATGCTTCCATTTATTTCAAAATTTGTTTTCTTCATTGTGATGGGGCTGCATATGATATGTTGGCCATGGCCTTCATTTCTTTGAATTCAGAGGTTAGTAGGGGCAACATTCAGTCTTTTACATTGGTGGAAATCAAGGTTGTAGTTTGGGCCTTGCCAAATTGTAAAACACAAAGATTTGATGGTTTCCCGAGTGATTTTTTCAAAGAATCATGGGATTTATTTAGAGTGACATTCTTTCTTTGATGGCCGAATTTCACTCTAATGCCAAGGTGCCCCATCTCTTGGGAAAATCATGGATCACTCTCATCACCAAAGACCCTCAAGCCAAGGAGATTGGTATCTTTAGGCCCATCTCATTGGTGGGTACGGTGTTTAAAATCATCTCAAAGATCTTGGCCTTCACGGACAAAATTGTTTATAGACTCCATCATTTTTAACTTTCAAAGTGCAATCATCCTGTGTAGGAGGCTATATGAATCTTGCATCGTGGCCCATGAAGTCATCTACTCCATGAAAGCCTGCGATAAGCCTTATTTTATTTTGGAAATTGATTTGAAAAAGACTTTTGACTCTCTTGATTTTAAACCCAAGAGGGGGTTGCATCAAGGTGACCCACTCTCACCTCTACTCTTTATTATGACTATGGAGACTGTAACACCCTCGATTTTATCAAAGAAAATTTTTGAATTTTTTTTTAATACACAACAGAAACACTTAAATCATGATCACCACAAATTTTTATCATGCCATCAAGTAAGCAATAATTTGCATGAGGAATTAAAATCATCAACCATACTTAAATAATGTCAAATGGTCCAGAAACCAGAACCATAATTAAAACATAAGTCCAGTACCCAATCAAATCAAAAGTTTAATTACAACTTATTATTCACCTAATCCAAATGAAAAAGGACTAATTAACTATGTCTCCCACAAACGAAGTCCATAATCACTCGGCCGCCCCTGCACCTAAAATGTTAAATTAATGGGGTCAGAACAATCTGAGTTTGAGTAGAGAATGACCTAATAAGGTATTCACACATCGTATCAAGAATATGAGAAAACATACCTTTCCTTATTATAAACATTCATACAAAATGACATATTTATGAAGAGGCAATCATACTTTAACTTACGCAATATAGGAGAATAGTCATAAGCATAATCATGCATACAGTTTTATACATGTTACAAAACATTTTCATGAAATAACCATACAAATATGCATGAGAAGTTACAACTTTTCATGAATAATTAATCAATGCATGACCTACCAATGCAACGTAGTTTTAAGCTCTTTTATTTAGGTTTTCTTTTACATGATGCATGCCATGTTAAAAAAATGCAATATTGTTATCATCTTATTTTCCTTTCCTAACTACAGGGGGTATGGACCCAAAGATCTACTCAGTAATTAGAGGTCTAGACTAGGGCGTTTATTTAAACAAGTTGTGACTTTTAACCAGCGTTACACTCCAAAATTGAACCCCGCAGAGAGAGACGATCCTATCGAGAGATTTTCCAACCTTTTGAAATCTGATATCTCAATTTTTTCTCACGAGTCTTATCTACCACACCACAAATAAGTCATGGTAGTTTCCCTCGATCTCCATAGGGAGGGGATAAGAGAAACCTTCTATCCTCGAATATAATAAATGTGCATACGGAGTCAGAAGTACCCACTTGCCCTCTCTTGCCCAGCTATAAGAGAATTAATTTCATAATTTTTCTTTATTTAATTCCCTTATCAAAGTACTAATGCCAAACAATCATACACACATAGGATTCATAGGCAATAAAATAAATGTGGCACAATCATGCATAAGTTTGATTAGTCCCTACCCATTCAATCCTACTGAATTCTAACATGTAATATCACAATATGGTAGGCTAATACATCATTACTTATGCATAAAAAAATCAACATAGCACTACACGTAAGTCACCAACCATGTATGCAAACATTCACATCAGATACATGTATCCATATGACATGAGCATGAATTCATACATCCCAGATATTATATACACCCTAATCAACATTCATGTGCATTCATTCGTAGCAATGGCAAACATAACAAGCATAATTTGTGCATTTACATGCATCATAATCAATCAATCAGTCACAAATACAAAATTTCAGTTTGTCCGATTTTGCAACAATCACTAAGAATCAAAGTCAAAGGTTTTAAACTTCTTGATTTTTTCGAAGGTGTCCTAACATCTATAGAACCAGACCCAAGGGCCAAGTTTAAAGTCATTTTCTAAAATTTGGGAAAAATCGTGGACCGATGCCGTATTTTGAGTCATGGCAGAACAAAATTTTGGGGACTGCAGAAATTAGTCCAAATTCGACAAATTTTTGTGACCTATTGGCAGTGATTATGCCGAAACACCTTTGAGGGATTGTTCTCCTACATGATAACTATCATCCTGAATTTTTTTAAAACCAGTTAAATCATTTTCCTATTTCTTCATATTTTTTCAAAACGTTGGTCAAATCTGGTCTACAGATAGGGCAAAAATTCTAGCCTTTGTTGCAACAACCAATCTCCTTCAAAACATAATCTTTTTAAACAAAATGAAGTTTAAAATCATGCCCTGGATGTGTAGAATATCATACTATTTTTCTTTTTATCGATCATTTGAAAAAATTGAAAGAAACAATTTTTTTTCAAAACTACACAGAATAAAAAACGTGGACAGAATCTAGGCATATTCCAAACGCATAAACGTAAACTCCAATAATGTATAAATCCACTCTAAATCATGATTAATGTATATATAAGTGCATTCATACATTAATTGGCATTCATACAATGTAAAAACAATAATTTTTATAATAGTATGTTTTGAATTAAATTTGATCCATCCAACCAAAAATCCATTTTCCAATTAGGGATCCTCAAAACCCCAAATCTAACTAAAACATGGAAGAAACAAATCAAGCATTATACATATGGTTTTCAAATCTAATCTAACACATGTTTCATCATGCAATCATGTCTTGTTCTGATTCGAATGCCTTCCAAGCAATAAAGGTTTTTAGAAGTTTTCACCCTTTGTTCATTATACAAGACAAGTTTCCTGTCTTTCTACGGAGGGCATCTACAACTACATTCGCCTTCCTTGGATGGTAAGAGATTGTGAAGTCATAATTCTTGAAGAACTCTAACTACCTTCTCTGCCTCATGTTAAGTTCTTTTTGCGAGAAAATGTATTTGAGGCTTTTATGATCAAAGAAGACCTCAAACTGCTCACCATATAGGTAATGTCATATCTTGAGGGTGAATACTACCACTACAAGCTCTAAGTCATAAGTGAGATAATTACGCTCATGAACTTTAAGTTGTTTGGAGGCATAGACGATGACTTTGTCTCTCTGCATCAATATACATCCTAGTCTTGTCTCAGAAGCATCTGTATATATCACAAATCCTCCTTGACCTGAAGGTAAGGTCAACACTAGGGCAATGGTCAACTTCTCCTTCAAAGTCTGGAAATTATCCTTACACTATTGTGTCCAGACAAACTTGGCACCCTTGCGTAGAAGTCTGGTCATCGGTGTCGCAATTTTGGAGAAGTCTTGTATGAATCTTCAGTAACATCATGCTAGGCCTAAGAAGTTGCAAATGTCTGTGGCATTCTTTGGATGCTTCTAATTTAACACTACTTCCACCTTAACTGGATCTATCGATATTTCATCCTTCTAGTTCATGTGACCCAAAAAGATCACCTATTCTAGAAAAAAATTCACATTTGGTGAACTTGGCATATAACTGGTACTCCCAAAGAATCTCTAAAACCATTCGTAGGTTGGTTTATCTCCTTCTCACTCTTTGAGTAGACCAAGATATCATCAATGAATACAATTATAAAGAGATCTAGGAAAGGCCAAAATATCCAGTTCATCAAGTCCATAAAAGTTTTTGGTGCATTGGTCAAACCAAAAGGCATAACTAAGAACTCATAGTAACTGTAACGAGTTCGAAAAGTCATCTTCTACATATCTGATTCCATAATCCTCCACTGGTGATAGTCAAACCATAGATCTATCTTAGATAAAACTTTGACATCCTTTAACTGATCAAACAAGCCATTAATGCAAGGAAGGAGATACTTGTTCTTTATGATCGCTTTGTTTAACATCCGATAATCAATCTATAGGCACGTCAACCCATCCCACTTGTCATGCCCTGAAACCCCTGACTTGAGATTTTTAAGTAAAAATTTGGTTTTTTTTGTTTCAAACTCTCAAACATTGGAAAGCAGAGTCTTTCAACTTGATGTTCGGGTTGAATGATTTTGGCAGGTGACAGGTGGTGTAAAACACTTTTTAGAGATCAAAGCACATTAAAAGATTCAATAACAAAAATTGTATATTTATATATATCAGAATTTTAAAAATAGTTTTACAACTTTAAGAAGGCTTAAGATTTAAAATAATATAAAAAGTATCCTAAGCTAGTTTCATGATCGTAAAAGTTGTTGGTTCTAAATGTTGCCATTGCCTTGCACTATCTCCTATTCATTGCTTACCTAAAATTTTATAATAATAAGGTTAGACTTATAACATCCTGGTAGGTATCTTATCAATTTTAGGTAAAAAATATAATATTTAATATTTATAATATAGTGTTCATAAATCTAGAGAGTCTGGTTTGTGTTATAACAGGTATGCAGTAGTGTAATTATGATAAACTTATGTTTTGATATTTAACTCCCACTGTAGGTATTCATAAAGGAAACTTTGAGTCAGCTGAGACCATACTGGAGTTTATTATGCTATGTGTTTTAATACCTCGTATGAGTAATTGACTATGACTTCTCAGGGGCCAGTTTAATAACCAGGAGAGAAGTCTACCCTGAGCCATAAACAAAGATGCACCTTAACCTTCTGTAGAAGTATGAAAACTACCCACCTAGGATACATATATGATAGATCATGTCCCATAATCTTCGATGGTGAAGGACATCGAGTCCTTACCACTTGAGGGTCATATTAACAACAATATCCATTAGAGATTGTACCTCCTACTTTCTTCAAGGTAGGCCTAGCTTTGAATGGGAAACACAGAGTTTTTTTTCTTTCTTAGTAAGTGTTTTATTAATGTGTCTTGATAATGCATAAAAATTATCATTGAATTCATGCATTTGTATATCTTCTACTGTGATAATGCACATGTTTATATTGTTTCAAGTATCATGGAACCACAATTTGAATTTCATTCAATTCGGAGTTAAAATGACCAAGTTATAGCCATTTTACGATTTTGGAGTGAACTTCGAGGCGATTTGGGTCCCAATCCAGTTTGAATAGCAGTTGATGGATATTGAATTGGATCCTCACATGATCCACACCCTAATCCACCAAGATCCAATTGAAAAATATCCAAAAAACCCTCTCATTTGGCACCAAACCCCTTTTTTGTAAAATATAATAAGTTTAAGTAATATTTTAGCTTTTATGTTTCAGACTAATTTTGTAATTTTTGTTAAAACCTAGAAAACCACTATAAATTCTCACATTGGAGAATGCGTGAAGCAAATTTTCAGCATTCTTTTCACGCAGCTCTCTCTCCTCCATGCTATTTTCTTTTTTTTTCTCAATTTTTTGAATTTTTTTATTGTCTCTTCTTCTTCTTCTTCTTCTTCTTCTTCTTCTTCTTCTTCTTTTTCTTTTCTCCTTTTCTTAGTCTGCAAGATCTGCTTGGAATCCATTCCAGGAGTGCAACTACACATTGAATGAGGCAAAGATCAATTTTCTTCTCAACCAAGGCCGTTGGGACACACCGGATATTCAATCCGGTATTTTCTTTCTCTCCATTTTCATGTGTAGATAATAATTTTTTTTGTTTTAAATATCATGATTTATATTTTCATTTGCTTAGATTGGATCTCAGTATTATTCTGCAGTATATCTGTATTTAAAAATTTTTATCTAAAAGAAAAAATAATAAATAGAATCAGTCGACGGCTTGGATTGACCATTGTTCAATCCAAAACGCTGGTTGATTTAGATTAGCATTTTCCTTTCTTTTCATTGATGTAATTTTTTATTTTAATTTGTTTCTAGATTATTTCTGTAATCTTTCCTATCTGCATTTTCTTTTTGTTCTCTTTTGATTATTGAAAATAGTTTTTTTTTTGTTTAGAACGATGGATCAGATTAGCCATCGGCCAACCCGAATCAACGTTTAGCTTTAGATCAACGTCATTATTTTTTTATTTATTTTTTATCAATCATTTTAGATGTTCAATTAGAAGTCTGAAAATTTATTAGATCTGGGTTCTTTTATTTTTTATTTTGATAAAAAACTAAAAAATAAAAATAAAAATAGCAAGATTGATGGCCCGGATTGGCCATCGTCCAAATCAAACCTAGATCTAAATTTAGGTTAGCATTTTTTTTCATAGTTCTAGTTCTAATTTAATTTATGATTTCATTATTTGCTTGATTGATTAGGATTTAAAGTATTTTTTTGTGTTTTATTTAATTGATTAGTTAGAATTAAATTTAAAAAAAACTTATTTAGTTTAAAAATAGTATTAGTTAATTTCCTGTTTTGTTCTATAATTTTTCTTGTTTTTGTTTTACGTATATCTGAAGATTTCATAATCGTATTTTGAATCCGTAAATTGGGTTGGGATCTTAGACCCTAGACCCTAGACCCTAGACCCTAGACGAGTCTATTTGAGTTTTACAAATTTTCATCAAGGTCTGACACCAATTAACATACTGTTGCATCATTTTTCATAAAACTGTTCAAAAATTCTTGTGTTGCTGTCTTTTTCTGCATATTTCCTTTTGATATAATTATTCTGGGAGTTTCACACAAAATTTTTCAATTCCGTAAATTATGTCAGATTCATGATCATGTCGAGATCAAGGCATATTTTTACCTCACACTATGTGATTCAAGAGGTCTTTGTTTTAATAATTAACTATCCACATTGGTATGTGGAGGGCGGCCATTACAGACAGTCAAAATATCCCCAGAGGTATATTATTCTCTAGTATTTTAAACATGTGTACTTGATTGAAGCAATCCCAAAGCGGACGATCTATGACCGGGAGAAGACTCTGCTAAGGTTGAGTTCACCTGTTAGCTCTTAAGGCTAGGTTCACCAATTCAGATGTATCCTGGACTACTGCAATAGTGGAGGATTTGTAACCCTGGCCTCTTAAACCTTCGAGTGATTGGAGACCACTGGGAGACCTTGCTCCCAAAAACCGATTGTCACTCGAGGTTGTACCATCTACCTTCTCTAAGGTAGATAATGTTCTTGAATGAGTATGAAGGGTTAATATTTATTATAGGGATATGCCTTATTTTGTAGGCCAAATCAGGGTTTAGTAACCCAAATACATGTCTAGGGTAACAATTGTGGTTATGTGTACCCAACCCATTTAGAGATAGCTCAGGATATATGAGTCCGTGCCTATGAAGGAGAATGCCACTTTTGGTGTGTGTAGACATGTTTCATTCATCATCTAGTTCTTTTTTCGCACTCCATAGGTTTGAGTTATCTTGAGCTTGCATACGAGCCAACCCAGTACAATTTTATGTCGTACACACACCACTATGCGCTTATAACATCAATCGGTTCCTTGAACCTTGGCCTCTTTCATGCCATAAGTGTTGTATTTCCTGCTTGATAATATTATGGGGTAGAATTTCTTGTCGCTCTTAGGGTTCCTAAAGTCCTAAGCTCCACTATGGAGCTAAGCAACCTTTGTTGCCAGAATTCTATGTATGTTCACTATGTGTGAACCATGAGTAGTGTGTGTGCATAATAGCGAATGCATATGCATATTCTTTATGCAAAACTTAAGTAAATGTGCACACGAACTTCAAAATCATACATATAAATAATTTGATAAACATTTATATGGATCATGCTCGTAAAATGAGACATAGTGAAACTTATGAGAAATTAGAGTTTCTCATGGAAAATGATTTATGTGAATACTATTTCTTTATACGTAGTGAAATAGTTAAATATGTTATTTTTTATGTTATAGCTCTAATTTCAGCTTTGGATGAACTGTGACATCTAACTTGTTCAAGTAGAGCTAAGTTATGGCACTTGCACATGTTTTCATATTCTTAATTACTTGAAAACTGGTATACACTTGCCAGACCATCAGAAGTCTGACACTTTAATAGAGTTTTGCTCAGGTTCAGGACAATGAATGCAGTGGGCAGGAGTGACACCGAGGACTAGCACTCTCCAGAGGATCCAGAGCCCAGCTTGGGACTTGTTCACAATATTTTGTTTTTCCCTAGCTTTGTATTATGAACATTACATTTTGACAATGGTTATGCAAATAATATTTTGGTTTTACTCTAATATGCTTAAAGTTTATTCATCCCTGTTACCCGCCCAAAATTGTGAAACCCAGTAGTAACAACAAAACTTCATTTTCTACTATTTGTATTCAAATTTTTTTGGTAAATTTTTGGATTTTACAAATCTGGGGCATGACAATGTATACTTGTACTTGCACCATACAATTATGCACACAGGTCATTCGAGCGTACACTTATGCTCATATGCAATTCATGCTTATAGTTAATTATTTATTTCATTTAAACATGCAATCATGCTCATACATACTTCATGCATGCAATTTTACAGGTATCTTATTTAATTATATGATCATGCTCGCAAGCAATTTATGCATACAACTATGCAGATATGCCATGACTTATATTATGCATAATATTTTTCCTGCCAAATAACTTTATTTTGCATTATGCGCCATGCTTGCAAATATCTTACAATAGTTTCATTCTATTAGCCCAGGGCACTATGACCAATACACTATAGGTACTCAGGCCTCCTTAGGGGTGTTTATTCAAACAACTTATAATTTTTCACATTTTAACCCTTAGAGAACAAGAGATTTGCACTAGAGTATGGGACACGCCATCCCTTGAACTGGTACATCGTAGCATACTACTAAGACATGATGCAATAGCTATACCTTCATCACGTGTATCAGAGTGCAAAGTCTCATTTGACCACCATAGTAAAAGAAAAGGGTTCACATTTGACCCTAACAGGATCGTCTCAGTTTACACTCATAAATTCTCACAAGGTAGGTGCATCGCATGTTCACATTTGAGCCACTTATTTGACCTTAATAGTACAAGTCAATGTCACTCTGAATATTTCAAACATGACAATTAAGTACAACTTTTCTTATCTTTCAAGATTTTTTTTAATGCATGTTACTTCACAAAATGTACATGCTAAGCATTAAACCATATCAGTTGCACTCAAGTCAATACCCATAAATATTATGTTATTCAATTATGCATCACATTTGTAAAAATTATAAATTAAATTATAAATAACAAAAATATATTACAACAAGCAATACCTTGGGTCAATACCTATAAATTCATGCCATTCGTTCATACAATAATTCATCATATCATATTTGCCATAAATACATGATTTATAATAGGAATGACAAACTTTCAACATACAAATGAACACTTGAGTCTATATCCATCAATTCATGCTTATGTAGCATGCATCTCATGCATAACACATACTTGTACACTTGTAAGACTTTAAAGCATGATTTACAAAATAAACATTCGGATCAATACCCAACAAAAATCATGTCTTTCAAACATGCAACACAAATATAAGCAAAACTCAGGTCATCAAACACTTGAATACATGCCATCACGGTGAATGCAAATTTAGAGTTTACCGAAATAATCTGACCACGATTGTTTTGTTTGATTGGTTATCATTTATTTGGCAATCTACCAGCCTACCATTCATTTGGCTCAGTTAGTCCCACTTTGGATGTCATAGGGATTTCTGATTGGATGAAATTGGCATCTCTGAACTTAATTACCTCAGTACTGTTGGACAACTGCAATTGATATTGTGGATTAGGTTTCATCTCGCTCTCTCAAATTTCATTGTTTAAGCATATGCCATTCTGATCATCTCCACTTCAGCCTTGGAAGCGTCTCAACCTAGGACTTGGCTCAACGATATAAGCCTTAGCATTATGGTAGCTTCTTAACATACTCCTGGAACAATGATTTCTTTGCGTAATATGTCAAGGAAAATAATCTTAATGGCACCTGAGCCTGCAGTTTTTCAAATCAAAATCAAGGAATCTGATGTCTGTGTAACTACCCATCTTTGCTTTTTTCCATTTTTAATAAATGAAAATTTACCAAAGACTCCATGGTTGGTATTTGGTACTCGTTACAATCAAACATTGGGTCGGGTTGTCAGGTACTTGGCCCTAGATAGGCTGGTCCGATAAGGTATAAATGGGCCCAAGCTGAAGCCCGTCTAGTCACAAATAGCATATGGCTTGACAGGTCCAGCCTGTTAATTGGTTTATCTAAAATGCCTAGCCTAAGCTCGATTGTAACTGAGTTAGGCCCATGCCGGGCCAGAATATGTGTTAGGCCCCATCGAGCCCTAATCTAGCCGGGCTGGGCTGCCCCCATGTCCATCAATATTGCCCTGCTTTTTCCTTTAAAACTCATGTTGGCCAAGGTCTCCTTAGAAGTGTCCTTAACTGCACAAGCCTGGCCTTGTCCATTAACAATTAGTATCGCGTTATTCTTGCGTTGGTGCCCACAATGGGCATGACTCCCTGGGCCTCCACCAATTTCAGTGTCGTCCGCCTCTGGGTCCGGAGTAAGAACCCTTTGAAACTAGGATAACTCCAGAATCACTAATCTTGGACCTGCTCTCGGATAACTTGGCATGTTCTTCACGTGACCACCCATCAGCTACCATTAGCAGAGTGTAAAAGTAAATGGTAGGAGTTATCCAATTTACCTCCAACAAGTAAATACGGTAAATCAGAGATAAGATTGACAACAAAGAGATTTGAAGATTAGCTATATTTAGAAAGTCATATCTTTTTCTTGAATTTGTTATTCCTTTTAATGTTGCATATACATCATGTACATTCTAATGCAACAGATTACCTTTTGATCATTCATTCTCATCTTCACGTATGTCACTTTACATGGTATCAGAGCAGGAGCATGCATTTCTGTTTGGCACTCTGAGCATCTTTCTCACTGAGCATTTCATTTGCGGTTCATTTTTGGTTATGGCAGAAACTGCTCACTGAGCCCTTTTTCATTTTTCATTTTGTCGCCTAGCTATTAGTAAGACCATAGGCAATTTTCGTCTATCTATTCCTATTACCTGTTGTGTCTGTCCATCCAGTGCTTCTGTTTATGTAGATTGTGATCATACTCGATTTCTGTTGAGTCTTCTAATTTTGTTGCTACATCCTCTACGTTTTTTTTTCTTTCATAGAACTTTTTCTGCTAATCACGACTTCTGTTTGGCATAAAAGAATTGCAGCATAAGTAGTCGACGATCTCTGCTTCTCACCTGCAGTTGATTGACAACAACACTGTTGTCTTTATTTTTTGTTTTGCACTTGCCAAACAACAACGAAGTTTGCATTTTCATTTGTTGTCACCATGAGCAGTGGCTTGGCGTCATCTTCTCAAATGAACCAAATGACCGGTAATGTCATGTTTGCTAATAATACCAATAGTCCCTACTATCTCCATTATTTCGACAACCCAATACAAATTTTGGTTTCAAGCCTCCTCACAGGCGATAACCACATGTCTTGGACTCAGGCCATGATTGTCGCTTTGACAACAAAAAACAAGATGTGCTTCATTGATGGTAGCCTACCTGAACCAAATCCATCTTCTTCAAATGCTCTGGCATGGATTAGATGTAATATTATGGTTCTCTTATGGCTTTTCAACTCTCTCACCAAAGAAATTGCAGAAAGTGTGCTATATGCCAAAACTGCAACAAAAATATGATGCGACCTTCATGAACATTTTGCTCAATTAAATGGACCTCGTATGTTTCAATTATAAAGGTCCATTGTAACCTTCCATAAGGATAATCTGTCCATTTCGACATATTATACAAGGCTAAAAACATATTGGGATGAGCTTAATACTCAACTCACCTTGACAACTTGTTCATGTGGAGCTGCAAAAGCCTTGTCTGATTACAGGCAAAATGAGAAATTAATTGAATTTCTCATGGGATTAAATGAGTCATATGCCGGGTTTTGAACTAATATCATTGTTATGGATCCCTTGCTGACTGTTAATAGAGCACATAACCTTCTTCTTCAAGAAGAGTGTCAGAGGCATGTTCATACTCCTTCACTCATGGAAGGAAATGTAGCCGCAGTTGCTGGGAAAAATGTTTGATTTTCAAAGAATAACATAAGTTGACTCAAAGGAAAAGAATGGCCTAAATGTGATCACTATGGAAAAATAGGCCACATAAAAGAGAAATGTTATAATTTGCATGGTTTTCCACCATGCTCCAATACTCAATTCGCTGCAAATTCATCACTTGCTTATTCAGTTTCAAAGGAATCCGCTAGTCCTCAGTTGACCGTATATCAGTATAACCAACTTTTATCTCTTCTTGCAGCAGGTAAAGATAATCTAACAGTGAACATGGCAGGTAATAACGGTTCTTGTTTTTATTCTTGTAGTTGGATTCTGGATACTGGGGCCACAAATCACATGTGTTGATCTTTGTCCCTAATGACCAATGTCAAACAATATACTAATCTTAAACCTATCAAACTTTCAAATGGATCGACTACTCCAGTGTCTCACATTGGTCAAGTCATTTTGTCTTCAAAACTTATTCTTTATAATGTTTTACATGTTCCCTCCTTCAAGTTAAATCTCCTATCCACACTGCAACTTTGTCAATACTATAATTATAATGTTATTTTTTCTTATTCTGATTGCAAAATTCAAGACCTGAAGACGAAGGAGATGATTGGATCGGGTAGAGAATATTTGGGACTTTATATTCTTGATGATGGTGGAAGTCTGGTAGCCGCCACTTCAGTAAATAAAGATCATATGAACATATGACACATGCATTTGGGGCATGCTTCTGATTTACGTTTAAAATATTTGTTTAAAGATTATGATTTGATGCTAACTAAGTCAGATGTGAAATTTTCCCTCTAGCTAAATTCACATGACTGCCTTTTCCCATCAGTCAAAGCCGTTCTCAAGGTATTTTTGAACCTATCCATTTTGACATTTGGGGAGCTTATAATATGGTGTCGTTCAAGGGAGCCCAATTTTTTTAACTATTGTGGATGATTTTAGCAAAACTACATGGGTTTATTTGATGAGACACAAATCTCAAATGCAAGAAATTTTGAGAAATTTCATTCAATTGATAAAAGTTCAATTCAGTAAATATGTGAAACAAATCTGCTCCGATAATGGATAATTTTTTTTCACATGAAATACAATTTTTTCTGCATGAAAATGGGATTTTGCACTAACATTCTTGTGTCGGAACTCCCCAACGATATGACATTGTCGAAAGGAAACACTGTCACTTGTTAGAAATCGCCCGAGCAATTAAGTTTCAAGCCCATACGCCGACAAAATTTTGGGGTGAATGCATTCTCACCGCCGCATGTTTGGTTAATCGCATTCCCACCATTACTTCCTCAACTAATCATATACCTTATGAGCTTCTTTATGGCACCAAGGCAAAATATGTCCATCTCAAAATTTTTGGTTGTTTATGTTTTGCCTATCATAGCAATAAAAGTAAATTTGATCCTCAAGCCATAAAATGCGTGTTTGTCAGATATCTTTTTGGCAAAAAAGGGTATAAGGTATATGATCTAAAAACAAATACCATTTTTGTCAGTCGAGATGTTGTTTTTCATGAACATGTTTTTTCTTTCCAGGAGACACATTTTTTGGAAAAAAAATCCAACTTTTATGGTGATATTGTTTTACCAAATCCCATTGAGAACACGTCTCATTTCAATTATCCTCTTGAACATATTGTTCGAGATCAGAATCCATACCCAAACTCTAGTGACAACTGTCCTCCAAATCTTAACACTAATTTAGAGCTTTGGTGCTCTGCACGACAGTGATCCAGACCCACTTATATATCAGATTATAAATGTAATCAAGCTCTTCTCTATGGCCATTCATTGTCTACCGTCGCAAACTCTACCGTTTATCCCATATCTTCTTTTCTAGATTTTTCCAAACTCTCCCACCCCTACCATGTTTTCCTAGTTGCTATTTCTGTTCATGAAGAACCTAAGGACTGTCTCACTGCTCTGAAGGATGAAAGATGAAAATCTGTCATGGACACGGAGCTACAGATCCTTAGAGACAATGACATGTGGACTCTTATGCCTTTGCCACCCGAGAAACATGCAATTGAATCAAAATGGGTATATAAAATTAAATACAGATCCAATGGAAGCATGGAACTATACAAGGCTCGACTCGTCGCACAAGACTATACTCAGTAGAAAGGTTTGGATTATCATGACATGTTTGCCTCAGTTGCCAAGTTAGTCATCATGCGATGCTTATTATCCATTGTTGCCAAACGCCATTGGTCTCATCATCAATTGGACGTCAACAACACATTTTTGCATGGGGATCTTGATGAAGAGATCTACATGCAATTTCCATCCGAATATCGTCGAAGGGGAGAAATCAAGTATGTCAACTCAATAAATCCCTATATGGGTTGAAACAAGCATTCAGACAATGGTTCGCCAAGTTTTCAAAAACTCTTATCAAGTTTGGTTTCACTCAATCTCGGGTAGATTATTCTTTATTTTTCAAGAAACATGGTGAACATGAAATATTTATTTTGGTTTATGTAGATGTGATTATAACATGAAGTGATGATAGGGCTATTGAAAAATTAAAAGATCTTCTTGACAAAACCTTTCACATAAAAACCTAGGAAAATTAAGATATTTCCTAGGCATGAAAGTAGCATGGTCATGATAGGGGATATTCATCAATCAAAGGAAATATGTGCTTGATTTGTTAAAGGAAGCAGGTGTTCTAGGATTAAAGTTGTCAGAAATACCAATGTAACCCCAAAAGAAGTTTGATCATAGTGGAAATTTAATCACAAATGCAGCTACTTTAAAGAGATTAGTTGGTCAACTCATTTATCTAACCATTACAAGGCCTAATATCACATATATAGTGCATATACTCAGTCTCGGGTAGATTATTCTTTATTTTTCAAGAAACATGGTGAACATGAAATATTTATTTTGGTTTATGTAGATGTGATTATAACATGAAGTGATGATAGGGCTATTGAAAAATTAAAAGATCTTCTTGACAAAACCTTTCACATAAAAACCTAGGAAAATTAAGATATTTCCTAGGCATGAAAGTAGCATGGTCATGATAGGGGATATTCCTCAATCAAAGGAAATATGTGCTTGATTTGTTAAAGGAAGCAGGTGTTCTAGGATTAAAGTTGTCAGAAATACCAATGTAACCCCAAAAGAAGTTTGATCATAGTGGAAATTTAATCACAAATGCAGCTACTTTAAAGAGATTAGTTGGTCAACTCATTTATCTAACCATTACAAGGCCTAATATCACATATATAGTGCATATACTCAGTCAATTCATGCATGAGCCATGAGAGCAACATTGGGAAGCAACTATTAAATTTTTAAGATATCTAAAGAGAATGCCTGGGCAAGGGATGGTGCTAAATGCAAAAAATGATCTCAAATTAAGTTGTTACGTGGACTCAGACTGGGCAAGCTGTCCGATATAAAGGAAGTCAACATCAGGATATTGTACCTTCTTAAGTGACAACATCATATCTTGAAAAACAAAGAAACAAGCAGTTGTTTCTAGATCCTCGACAGAAGCAGAATTCAGAAGTATGGCAGCAGAAACAAGTAAAGTTGTATGGTTGACATATCTTCTTGAAGATCTTGGTTGTAAACAAGAAAGTTCAACAATCTTGTATTGTGACAATCAAGCCGCAATGCATATAGCAGTCAATCCAGTATTCCACGAACAAACAAAACATATAGAATTAGATTGTTATTTCATTCAAGAAAAAATATAGGTTAGAGTCACCAGTACCTTGTATATTCCAAGCAGGAATCAAAGGGCAAGCTTTCTTTACCAAGGCACTAAGTAAAGAAAGCTTGAAGCACCTTGTTAGCAAGTTGGGCCTGCTAAGCATAGAGGCGCCAACTTGAGAAGGAATGTAAAAGTAAATAGCAGGAGTTATCCAATTTACCTCCAGCAAATAAATATGGTAAATAAGTGATAAGATTGACAACAAAGATATTTGAAGATTATCTAAATTTAGAAAGTCGTTATATCTTTTTCTTGAATTTGTTATTCCTTTTAATGCTATATATATATATATCATGTACATTCTAATGCAAGGGATTACCCTTTGATCCTTAGTTCTCATCTTCACATGTCACTTTAAGTAGAGTGGTGCAGTACATTTTGGAAAGCTTAGATTTTTATTGTGTAGGAACCCTGCTGTTAATTCGCAATCGCTTGTCCAAAACGAAGAAACATGTCAGGTGTTAGTTATCCCCCCTCCCCCTCTCTCTCTCTCTCTCTCTCTCTCTCTCTTTGTCCTTAGAAGCTGATTGACGCCAAGTATTTGACACCTTATGCTTCGACTAATAAGGGATGGGGAAACTATGGGGGCCACCATGGTGCCAGGGAGAGAAATTTGCACCCATTGTTTTGCTGTGAGTGGCTGGCACCACAACATGGCTGGGCGGAAGTTGTTTTTATCTGCACCATAATTTTATTGGCCCACCCACTTTGTCATCTAGAACACCATCAAAGTAAAACACAATTATAGTCCACTTCCAAAGCCAAAAAGAAGAGTAAAATCATCAACTTTTTCTTTGTTTGGCCCATGCTAGTCCTGTGAGCTAGTGACTGAGAATTAAAAGACAGAACCTGTCTCTCATTGTGCTGGGTGTACAAGATACCTAGGGTTTTTCTCCATGTTTTTTTCCCTAATAAACAGCCTAAGACTCCAGCAAATAGAACGCTGTCATTGTCTTTTCAGGTCTTTTACTATTGGCATTTGGCAAAGGAAGAATCTGTCTGTATTCGGGTTTTGCCGACTTTTTATTCTCCGAGTTTTCCTACCACGCAAAGGTGATAGGACCATGGAGTAAAACTCACTGAAGGAAGTTAGCCACACATTTTGGCTTGTGGGTTGCGGAATTTCCATGCAATAAATTGGGTTGGTGGTGACTTTATTTATCTTTAGACTTTGAAGATATGGAGGGACTCTCTGTGGCTCATGAACCATGCTACTTGGTACTGTGGATATTCTAGGTTTGTATTTTTTAAGATTATCATAATCTGAGAATTCTGCTGGTTTTCTTCTGAAACTTCTATGGGTGTTGTGCTTTATGTTTAGATTGATTTTCTTTTTGACGGCTTGGTCTTCTGCTTTCAAATTTGAGCAGGTTAAGATTGATGAAAGAGAGAATGGTAGATGGGCCTTGGGTTGTGTATCATAAGATGAGTTCTAGATAATAAATTGAAGAGGGTGGGTGGGGTTCTTTTGGTTGCAGATGAGTTGGGGAGGAGAAATAGGCTAAAGCCTTCATGCTGGTCAGAGTAACTTTCCTTGTCGCTGCTTCAATTGCAGCTTATGCAGTAAGGAAGTTTAACCTTGAGAAGGCTCGCGCCCTATCATTAGGTACCAACCTTTGTGCTTATACTTCATGCAAGTCCTTCATTCCTTTGATTTCTAAAGGTGAAAGATATGGTGCCTTTGATTGCTAAAAGATGATTGGTTAAATTTAATCTTCTTTAGTAGATCAACACTTGGTGTTGATTTTTTGCTGACAGACAAAAAGGACGCAAGTTCTAGGAAACATGAACATGACGAAGGGAGCAAAGAAGAGAATCCATTGCTCAGCGATATCCCAGAAACTGAACAGGTGGGTGCTTTATTTACTTTCAACAGTTTCTTTTGTCTGCTATCATAGTTCAGAATCTAAGTTTGAAATACTTATTCTTTAACTAAACTACAATGTTTCTTTGTAGGTGGAAGATGAGGAAAAGAAAGAGGAAGAGGAGGAGGTTAAAAGGATCAGCAGTGTAATACGACCGGCTTTGAGCAATCCTGCCCTTATTGATGAAGACGAGCTGAACTTACCTGAATTTGAAGATATTTTATCCAGTGTTGTAGAATTTCCCCTACCCACTGATAAATTTGATCTAAAAGTCAATTCTCAATCTGAGAAAGACAATTCCATTCACGAAGCTGAGATGAAAAGCCACGAGATCGAATTGGAGAGACTGCGGAATCTTGTGAAGGAATTGGAAGAAAGAGAAGTTAAGCTCGAGGGCGAGTTGCTTGAATACTATGGCCTCAAAGAGCAGGAAACCAACATCTCTGAATTGCAGAAACAGCTCAAAATCAAAGCAGCGGAGATTGACATGTTGAATGTCACCATAAATTCGCTTGAAGCCGAGAAGAAAAGGTTTCAAGAAGAACTCGCACAAGGCATTTCCGTGAGGAAGGAGCTCGAAGCCGCGAGGGCTAAGATAAAGGATCTTCAGAGACAGATGCAACTTGATGGCAACCAGACTAAAGGCCATCTGCTAATGTTGAAGCAGCAAGTTACCAGCCTTAAGGAGAAAGAGGAAGAATTCGCAAAGGGGGATGCTGAAATAGAGAAAAAGCTCAAAGCTCTAAAGGAGTTGGAGGTGGAGATGGTGGAATTGAGGAGAAGGAACAAAGAATTGCAGCATGAGAAGAGGGAGTTGACTGTGAAACTGGATGCCGCTGAGGCAACGATAACAACTCTTTCTAACACGACGGAGGTAAAGAAAAATATGCAAACGATAAGGCAAAAAAAGTTCACTTGGTTGAGTCCTTTGTTGAGTCAATTACTTGGATGGGTCGTCAGCCCAGTATGCAACTTGGTTCAGGTCACAGGATTTGACTCAATTTTTAAAGTCTGACGGGGTGCACAGTTGAATCCATTTTTTAGTTAGGCTGGTGGTTGAATCCGCCTGAGTTGCTCGAGTAGCCTCCCAAAATTGAATTCTAGGTGGGTTCAGTTTGACATGACTTAGCTGAATTTCCCAACCGTAATCATACAGACCCATGTCTGGTTGGGGCCCAGTGGCTAACCTTTCATTCGGCGCTTGGTTGACTGAGCTTGAGTTGCTTAGGTATTAATCAACAATTAGTTGCACTCAACTTAGGTTGGTGACGAGTCTCCTTACGCACAAAGTTCTTTAGTGCAGGATGCAGTTGGCTATCTTGCTAAGCTTCTCGATTGTTTCATACCGAGTTTCCCAAGTCCCAGCAACACTAAAACACATTTTTTTTCTAAATTGGGCCCTGGTGGCCTGATTCGCCAGGTTCGTTTAAACCAAGATTTTGGTTGCTCTGCTGGTTATTTAATCTTTGGTCTGGCTTCAAATTTCCAATGATGGATTGCTTGTTTTTTTTGTGTGTGTGTTTTGTTGGGGATTATAAGACCGCCCTTCCGCTTGTTCTGTCTAAAGTGTGGCCAAGATGACCTTTCCCGTCTTGAATGAACCATGTGCCATCTGCTGTTACATATCTTGGTTGATGAGCATTGGGCTTTGCACCCATTGCTAACCATTGGGTAGGTCCGGCTCTTCTTTTCAGACTTCAAATTATTGAATAGTGAAATGACTACAGAATCCTTAGTTGTCTTGGAACCAAGTTATGTTGCAGCCTTTTTGGGAGGCAAAAGTTTTTGAACTTTACCAGAATAACCAAAACTTTGATTGCTGAAATCCTAGAAAATTCGTACACGAACTACCCAGAGATGACTTCATGATTTATGCAACGTCAATTTTATCGACCATTTAATTTAGTGTTTGCCTTGTGACAGAGTGAAATGGTGGCCAAGGTAAGGGAGGAGGTCAACAGTTTGAAGCACACAAATGATGACCTGTTGAAGCAAGTGGAAGGCCTGCAAGTGAACAGGTTCAGTGAGGTTGAAGAGCTGGTTTACCTACGCTGGGTGAACGCTTGCTTGCGGTACGAGCTGCGGAATTACCAAACTCCGGCCGGAAAGTTCTCTGCTCGTGATCTTAGCAAGAGCTTGAGCCCCAAATCTCAAGAACGTTCAAAGAAGCTCATGTTAGAGTATGCTGGATCTGATGTTGCTTCCCAGCAAGGCCAGGGTGACACTGACCTTGACTCTCTACCGTCCACGCCCGGGAGCGAAGATTTAGACAATGAATCCATTGACAGTGCTTCCATCAGGTACAGCATGTCCAAGAAAACAAGTTTGATTCAGAAACTTAAGAGGTGGGGCAGGAGTAGAGATGATTCTGCTGTTGCATCACCAAGTAGATCTTTTGGAGAGAGCTCTCCAAGACCAAGCATGAGCCATAGGGCATCCATGTCCAGAGGTCCATTGGAAGCTCTCATGATCAGAAATGCAGGGGAAGGAGTTGCCATCACCACTTTCGGGAAGAAAGAGACTGATCTATCTGATTCACTTGGCTCACCAAATCTTCGGCCGATTAGAACTAGAGTGCCATCGAGTGAGTTGATCAACAGTGTGGCTTCTTCATTCCAACTCATGTCTAAATCAGTTGGTGTTCAAGATGACAAGTATCCAGCATTTAAAGACAGACATAAGTTGGCCTTAGAAAGGGAGAAAACAATCAAAGAGAAAGCAGAACAAGCTAGAGCAGAAAGATTTGGTGATAATTCGAAATTAGAGATGAAGCCTAAGTCAGACAAACTGAACAATGGTTCTTTGCCGTCACCAAGAATTCAAGCAGAAAAGAAGGTTGCATTTGATGACAAGGGTACTTCATCAATCACTGATTCAAATGACAAGAACAATGATGATAATAGGGTTGATCCTCAAGTTGTAAGCAAAATCAAGCTGGCGAATATAGAGAAGAGAGCACCAAGGGTGCCAAGGCCACCACCTAGATCCACAGGTGGTTCTTCAAGTACTACTACCAGCACCGGTACTGGTAGAGCAGCAGGGGTGCCACCACCACCATCTGGTGGGCCTCCAAGACCACCACCTCCACCAGGTGGGCCACCGCTGCCACCTCCACCACCTGGCTCTATGATGAGAGGGCCAGGCAGTGGTGACAAGGTGCACCGTGCCCCCGAGCTGGTTGAGCTGTACCAGTCTCTCATGAAGCGTGAAGCAAAGAAGGAAACACCCTCCTTGGCAGTGACATCTGGTGCTGCAGATGTTAGAAGCAACATGATTGGTGAAATTGAGAACCGGTCTGCCTTCCTACTAGCTGTGAGTCTCTCTCTCATAAGTTCATGAATATGCTTATAGATTTAATACTTGCTAGCTGTAGATGTTGTGTTCATTGGCCTCCAAAGTAAAGTTTCTTGCCATGAATAAGGGGAACTAGTTTGGAAATGCGGATGACAGCTCAGATAAAAAGGTTAATTTGGTGATATTTGAATCCTAGTGCACTTATATCTTATTACCTTGCAAGTGACTTGGTCTTAAATAAGACTTGATACCATCATTCTTAGATAACTTTGTTGGAAGAATGAAATTTCAACATGATGGTGCAATTTTCTGCCTAATGCAGGTTAAGGCAGATGTAGAAACCCAAGGTGATTTTGTCCAGTCCTTGGCAAATGAAGTACGTGCTGCATTCTTCACCAACATTGAAGATGTTGTCTCTTTCGTCAACTGGTTGGATGAGGAGTTATCCTTCCTGGTATTATATGTACTTTTAATCTCTGCAAATGTAAATGATATCAGTGCTATTAGCAATATTTTTTTTTTCAAGGAAAGCTTTCTTCAAAGTCAACCAATTAACCAACTCACTTTTGTTGGCTTAGTTTCTCGATTCTTCCAAGTTGCCAGCTGAGTCTCCCTGACTAAAGGCTTTACATATAAGCTTAGCTTGAGTTCCCCATGAACCAGGATCAGGTGCAACGTAATTGCACAAAATGAATGTGACACCCCTTCTCTTGCACGACATGTGTTGCTGGGCCCCACAAAACATGCCAAGAACCACTCAAATTCTGTGGGGCCAACAGTCTGACACAGACACTTGTTGGGCAGCCGCATGGAGCGTCACACATTTTTGTGCAATTTGATTGCACCTGATCCGCCCTTGTTCCTGATGGATATGGACATGGCATTCTTGATGAATGTCTGAGGTTATGTACAACCGTTGTTGATTCACCTGAAGATGAGAGATATCTTATGGAGATTTGATGTGAACTAATGAACTTCGGTCTACTAGGTAGCTACTCATGGGTTATGTTGGAACTTTATTGTTCTTAGTTCTGCTTTAATAATTTCTCCTGCTATAGGTTGATGAGCGTGCTGTTCTCAAACATTTTGATTGGCCGGAAGGGAAAGCAGATGCATTGAGAGAAGCAACATTTGAGTATCAAGATTTGATGAAGTTGGAGAAGCGAGTGTCATCTTTCACTGATGACTCAAAGCTATCATGTGAAGCCGCTTTGAAGAAGATGTACTCATTATTGGAGAAGTGAGTCATTCCCCTTTGAGAAAGTTACCTTAGGTCTATTATACTACTGAACCCCTAGTACACATTGTTTACATGTGAATTTGTTCACTTAAACTGCAAGAGTGTCTCAATTTTGTGGCTACCATTCACTTGTAACTGCTGTATTTCACTGGGATTGGAAACCTGACAAATGGTTTACATTAACGTTCTTGTGATCAGAGTGGAACAAAGTGTTTATGCTCTTCTGCGAACCCGAGATATGGCTATTTCACGGTACAAAGAGTTTGGCATTCCTGTTGATTGGTTGCTAGATTCAGGTGTAGTTGGCAAGGTATGCAACATTGCTTAAGTTGCTATGATTATAATTCTCTCATCAGCAGTAACTCAAAACTCCTGCTCTGTTGTTTATGCTTCAATGTCATCGCTTAGAGACAGAATACTGGCCTCCCTCTTTTGTAGGGAACAATCAGATTCTACTTTAAACCTCAAATAGGAGTTGGTTAGCATATCAGTTACACTACCACTATTGGCTTATGATAGCTTTCACTGGTTTTGCAGGTCAAGCTTGCATCTGTACAACTTGCTAGGAAGTACATGAAGAGGGTGGCGTCAGAGCTTGATGCTTTGAGTGGCCCAGAGAAGGAGCCTGCAAGAGAGTTTTTGCTTCTGCAAGGTGTACGGTTCGCCTTCCGTGTTCATCAGGTAAAAAAAAAATTATATGAAGTCACTACAAATGCTGCGCTGAGACTCGCATGACTAGCTTGGCTACTCAAACTGTTGTGCAATTTTGACCTCTAAGCTGATTTGTTAATTTTGAGCAACGATTTCGATGAATGTGTTCTATTCTCTTCTATTTAGAAGAATTGGTTAATTGAAGCTGTGATTTAAAAACGGTTACAGTTTGCTGGAGGTTTTGATGCTGAGAGCATGAGGGCTTTTGAGGAGCTAAGAAGCCGTGTGAACTCACAAACAGCAGAGACCACCAATATACCAGATGCTTGAGGTGTTGCATTTTGTTCAAAATTTCTGTATATTTTCATTTATATTTTCTTACGCTTATGGAAAGATTGCAACATATTACATGTAAGCTTATCTCTGCAAGTAAAAGGATGTTTATAGCTCTCTCTATATCTATCTATCTATCTATCTATACAAACACGTGAAACCAACAAATGAACACACACAAGACTGCAACATACATCATTCTTACGTTTCTGCACCAAGCAGAGAAGGAACTCCAGCTTGAAATGGGCAGGATTGTTATCTGATGTCATTGGCTAAGTGTTGGTCTGCTCACCTGAAATCCTTCGAAGCATGGTTTCGGTGCTAAGCCAACAGTTATACAAACATGGGAGGGATGGCCTCGGAAACAATGATTGCCAAATTTGCATGGGAGTGCTGTAAGGAAAGAAGTGCTTTTCAAACAACCACAATATGTCCACCAAAGAATCAAGTGAACAAGCACAACAAATGTCCACTAAGGACACACAACCAAAACCCACACAAGGGGTATCCACAAGAGAGCTAAAAAATAAATAATCTCTTTATTTATCACAAAGCATGTAAGAAGCATATGTACATTGAGAGAGGGGATAACCCCTATTTATACACGAGAAGAGGGGGAAAGAAGACTCAATAGAGTCGTTGGAGCTAGTCCAACAACTCTATTTGTAGCCGTTGGACTAGCTCCAACGGCTCCAAGACTAGTTAACTAAATGTTGACTAGTTGGGCTTCTAGTTCAAAATGAACTACATAAATAAATAAATAAAAATAAAGAAAGGAAAATTAAAGAAAAGAAAATAAATAAATACAAATATTAATGTATATATATATACATATGTATATAACACATTTACATACATTCGTATATATATATATATATATATATATATATATATATATATATATATATATATATATATATAAAATTTAACAAGTGCCACAATATATATTGATAACAAAGGGCTTTAATTTGTAACAATAGAAGAACTATGCAACTAAGTTTAACGAAAGAAGTCAAGGTTGACCTGATAAGTTCAATCAATTGAAGATTGCTATTAGAAAGTGACTGGTTAATTTCTTGTTATATATACAATGATGCTGAAACAAGGTCATTGTGCAACGAGGAAGTGGTTGCAGAAAATTGCCCTCTAGGTGAAGTGGTAATTGTGCAGCTAGTCATTCTTCAAGCAGCATTTAATTAGTGTGGAGCTTTCTTAAATGAAAGCTCAAGAAATCACTAAATTGGAGGCTTTTAGCTCCGAGGAATGTTCTCATCATCAGAAGTCTTCAGTATTAAATTTTGTATCATATTTGACCTCAGTTAAAATAGGAATGTGGTAAGTAACTATTTTGTTGGTTGGATATGGCTTCTAAACATACGAGCACATGGAGAAAGAAACTGTCAATTTCAGTTTGGATGTTTGAAATTGATGCAATCATTGATTTGAGCATTGGTGAAAATTTAAGCATTCAGATAAGATTTGCCAAGATTAATACACAACTATTATGGATATTGAACTTCATGAGGAGGTTCACCAACGAAACTAAGTTGATACATCCTGCATTAAAAAGGTTATAAATGTTCTGATAGTGCAAAGCCTTATGTTGCATCAAAATGCATTGAAGCAAATGTTTGCATCAAATGAATAGAGTACTTGTACATATGTAGGACAAATAATTGGGATTAAGATAGCAGAATTTGGTGCTCTCTTTAAGTTATATTTCTAAAGATGATTGTGCTGCTTGTGACAATGATGATGGGCCAGCTATGTCTTATGTGAAGATACACAAAAGAACATCACAAAAGGTGAGTTTGTGAGAGTACCCATGAAGTTTTATGCTACCAGGATGGCAACCATAAGTATGGCAGGCTAAGTCCAGCATGACCAGGTCTCTGCTCCTGGGGGGGGGGGGTTATCCATGTTATAAATTAAAAACGAGAAAATTTGCCAGCTAGTGTGGGTCTTCCAGTCACATGGCAACTGTCATTGCTTGATGATGTTGACAACTTGGAAATGGATTTTTCGTTTGGGGTTTGGAAGAAAAGAGTCAAGGGAAACTTGACAAGGATAAATGCTGTAATCACAAGAGTACACCTTGTTGACTATTGGACTAGCTGAAAGATTTAAAGTATGTCTGGTACGTTGAAACACTTGACAAGTTGACTTGCAGTCTATATCGTGAAAAAGCTTAGAATTCATACTATCTTCTAATTTTGCCTTCTAGTTTCTTTTTACAGTAGAAAGAATGTTCTTTGGGTACAACAATGAAGCTTATTTGACGCTACATTCTTTTTGCACTTCTTCTATATAGACCACAAGACTTTTCAGTTGTCACTAAATGTTTCAAGAAATTTTTTTTTGTTGTATAGAACTATCGATGATATGCCTTTTTGATAGTGTTTTTATTTATTTATAACCCGAAGAAACCACACCAGGCATGAAGACCTGGTCACACTGGCTTAACCGCCATACCTACGGTCGTCTTGCCGGCAGCATGACAGTGTTTTGAAATACTGTTTTATGTTGCCAACTAGTGCACTATGCTTTTGCCTGTATCCATGTGTTTATCAAATATTTAATAAAGAACATTTTTTATACAAGAAATTCATAAACCAAATTAATGGAAACCGAGAACAGAAAATAGATGAACTAAATGGATATACCATAGTGAGAAGAACAAAAGAGAAAGATGGGCCAGATCAAATACGGATGTCATGCTAGCCATGAAGAAGATTGAATGCTAGGTCAGCCTAATTATTAGATGTCTATCAGTGAATTTAGCACCTCCTGACTTTTCCTTGGATGCCACTGGGCAAACATATGACATGCCTTTGATCTCCTGCTTCCACCAATAACTCTGATCCTCCTCTATACTGCAATTTCCGGTTGAAAAAAAATAAAATATCAAGTTGTAGTTATTGCAGTACTTAGTGTCAAGAAAGAAAATTTCCAAAAACAAAATGCTGGGTGGGGAATCTAGGAAGGGATGTTATGTGATGATCTAATGAACAACAATGGACTTCTGCTCTAATCATGCTATAAACCTAAAATTTGAAAACATTGAAATTGAAAATTGAAAGGTTTATTCATTTGGAACTCCAAGATATTGTTATCTCATCAATTAACAAGAACTTTCATACAGATAGGACTGCAAACAGATTGTCAACCAAGAAAATTTGATAAAACCATGAATGTGGAACTTGATATTTAATCCAGAATACAAAAAGAGAGCCTATGGGAAATATTTAGATGAAATCATGAAAGTCATTGGTTGTTTAGAAATTAAGTTGCATTACAAGCAGCATCATACTTCAAATCTGGCTTCTAGTTCAAAAGGATGGGTATCATTTACCCATATAAGATGTGTATCCTATTATCTAGAAGGGATATCCTCGTGATCAACAGTTTGTATTCATGACAAAAAACATCTATGATGGTAAACAAAGACTATTAATTAAAATAACACCATAAAAGAAATTTTTATTGATTCCTTGTAACACCCCGATCTAGGACCTCGAGAGTCCAAGTCTGGTTGGTATTACTTTTTAGAGGGAAAGCATGCAGAGTTCACATAGAGAAAACATGACTAAATTTTTTTTCTTCTAATAACTCATTTTTTTCACAAAGTTCATCATTTAAGGAAATAATGATTACATAAGTATTCAATGATAAGAAATAGACTAACAAGTACTTTGCTGTAAAGTCGGAGCAGCCGATCATATCCTACCTACGTTAGTGTACCTGAAACCTACAATTGTAATTATACATGGAGTGAGTTTATAAGTCATTAAAGAATATTTATAAGCAAATAATGATTTTAACTTATAACTGTAGTAGGCTCTAAGCCCATATTCTGAGTTTAGTTTTCGACACACCACACAAGGTTTGTATGTTTTAAATTTCTCCCTTAACTCTCTCAATCAAACACTTAAACAAAACTCTAACACTAGGTCAGCTATACTAGTTATAACCGTCTATAGGCGTAGCAACCCATATAAAACACTCAAATTCTAGATTGTTGGCCAGACTATAAACCATAAACTCCCAATGATCTTTGAAACAGCAGGCACTGCAGTGAAACAATAAGGGGGATCCCACCGATAACTAGCTGGGATGTCAGGCTCAAACTCAAACTCGACATGGTTCATGCTACATCATAACCATAATGACTTTCAACCATTCATGGTTGTCTAGAATCTCAGATACTGTGTGAATATAATCATAAGTCATATTTTAAGTTCATTACATTGAACCTGACTCTCAAGCTCATATTTCACTCGTTCTCCCACAAGTGCTATCATTAAATAATCACGATGGACCTCACTCTCAATCTCAGAATAACATTAGAGTTTACATTTCGTATCATGCTAAGCATGCAACGAGATAGAGTCTCTACGTCGTTAAATCACCAGTGACCCACTCTCCATGGTGGTTGCACTCTGACCGCGAACTAAGTAGCCCTTTACACAGGTCACCACTTTCGGGATTTAAAGGGTTAAACATACTAATCTCAATATAAATCTCGACTAATTAGCCTATACGTGTCGAAGTTGGTCTTTTTGTCCCCTGGTACTCCCAAGGAATACACGTTCTGTTTCCTCGATCCAACTTTCTGTAATCTCTGGATCGGCTCTACCGACGAAGACCGGTGGATCAAGTTTGAAGAACTTCTCATAAGTTATTGCTCCAATATTCTCGTTGTGAGGCGGGGCTAGTTCTTGCCTCGTTTCATGGATGACGATTACCAGGTTGTTGAGTGTCTCTAGCAGGAACCCCTACGTGTGAGACTCCTCGCTCGACATGGTTCTCTTTGTCGTAGGAGTCATTTATCTATTCACACATAAGCAACGTGGTTCCGTTTTTTGATGTATATAAGGAAGTAAATTTTTTATTTACTTATATATATTTCATCACACATACATCGCCATTTCATACAAGCATCATGCTACACCGATGGACATTAGTGGTGAGAAACCATACATACGAGTCCATCGACTCCAAACATAACTAGCTCCTAAGAACTAGGTTTCTTCTTCGACGTAAATGACCTCAAATAGGCCCATCGATTGCCACGTCGCCTTGGCTTAGGCATAGCTGGAGTTGGCTCAGACAACACTTCCGCACTATCAAGTGAATCCTGTGGATAGACTAGTAATGTCGGTCCACACTCCCATACGGTAGCATCACGACTAATGTGTGCGTATAATCATCTTATTGCAATAATCTCAAGCATAGTCATGTTATGCATATCATGCTCGTACTCAAGAGCTACATTTCAAAACATGCGAATATACAATATCAATAATAATATGCAATGCAATATGGTTTGTTTACAACTAAGATTACTTATAATATTTCTTACCTCGAATACGAATATTATACTCTGATCGCAATCGAGTCTCAAGAGACTCTAACAACAAAATCTGATCATCACACAAGCATGTTCATATTAATATGCATGCATTCTTTATATTTTAACAAAATTACCAAAATACCCCTCTCGAGTTGACTCGTCAGACCTCAATTTTTGTACCCTTGATTTGATTAGAACCAGAGAACAAGAATATTTTAATCTATGATACGAGTCCAACACACTAAACAACACTTATTCCGAGTTCAGAGTGCAAAGTTATGCCAATTTTACTTAATCAGATATTGGGTATACACAAGGGTAATTTGGTTATTTCAACTCTTATAATTTGATCTGACTCATCCTAAGTCAAAACATGTTCGATCTGAGTTTAGAGTACTAGGTTTACTGAATCTAGTCTCAACCTATTTGGGTTTGGTTTAAAAACTCAATTGGATTCTCAAAATTCATAAGTAATCACAAACTGGATCTAGATCTAGATCTAGTTATAATCTGGATCCAAACCCAGTTATGATCTAGATCCAGAACTGTCAGACTGAATCCGGACCTAGTTCCGATCTGGATCCAAAACTGATCCATCCACCTATAAGTTGGATTTAGATCCAACTTTGATCTGGATCTAGAACTGTCAGACTAGATATACATCTAGTTGGATCTAGACCCAGCTTTGATTTGGATCCAGCACTGATCGAAACCAGATCTAGTTATGATCTGAATCTAGAATTGATCCATCCAGTTGGATCCAGATCCAACTCTGATTTAGATCCAGCACTAATCCAAACCAAATCCAATTCTAATCTAGATCTAGATTTGTTAAACAAGATCCAAACCAAAATTTTGTCTAGATCCAATTTAATTTGGATCGATCCATATCGACTAGATTGAACTGGACCCAGATTCGGTCTGGTCCATATCAACCAGATCCAAACAGGAAACCGAGACCCTGTCAGACCCGGCTTGGTCAGATTCGGTCAGAACTGGTTCGGTCAACTGAGTGGAGTCCAAAACAGTTGACCAGACTCGGTCTGCACTCAATCTGATTGAGTCGGTCTTGGTCAAACCCAACTCGGTCTGGTTCACACCCAGGCTGGTTCAATCCGACTGAGTCATACAGTTCAGTTCGGACCGATCCGGTTTGGTTCAAACCGATATAGTGGAATATTGTATTTTACTTTTTTTTTACTTGGTTCGGTCCGGTCTGGGTCGCACCTAGACCTACCCAATTTGGCCTGCTGGGTAAAAAGGCGGAAGGGGTACGACCCCTTCCGGACTTTCCTCTCTCAGAAGCAGAAGGGCCCGACAACTAGAGCCGACCCTTTCTCTCTCTCTCTCTGTAACAAGGCCAGCAGCCTGCTGGTTTTGTTGTTTCTAGTTTTTGTTTGGAACTTGCCGACAGCATTGAATAATCAGAAA